>NW_010288746.1:0-10580 GCF_000700745.2 Antrostomus carolinensis | reverse complement strand
AAAAAAAAAAAAAAAGGAATCAATTTCAAACAATTAAGAACAAAAACAATGTGAGAAATTAAAAACCACAGCAAAAATCTTTCAGTTGTTTCCAGCAAGTTCTTTTTATGCATCATCTTTTGAAACTTGTAAAGTATTGTACCATTCAGAAAGAAAAACTGCCTTTAATTCTGTTTCTCAGTAGATGCATGCATAAAATGAAACCCAAGTGCAATTTCTTTTTGAGATTAGAAACTCATTGAGACAGGGATCACTGCTCCATGAAATTAAGCACGCTGTATGTAGGCTAGAGAAACATTCCTAAAAAGATAAAATATTAGAATCTATCCCAAGGAGGATCCATTGTCAATCTAGGAAATTTGAAGAAATGGTGAACTTGGTTCAAGAAATAAAATAAGAAAATATTTATGTCAAGGAGGTGGTTGAAACGAGATACTGATGAGAGGCATTACCTGGTGACACCTGTTATGCTTCAACTGCTGTTCATCAGTGGCAAATGAAGAAGTTCAATGGATTGATCCAGTCAGGGAAACCATTGCAGTGTGAGTTGTGTTATCTTGGGAATAACACAATCCCCAAATGCAAATTTAGAGCAGTCAATACCCTCAAAAGATAACAGACTATTTTGAGACACATGGAAAGATCCCTAAGGACATAGATTTCCTAGAAGACTTTAAAAAGCTTTAAAGCTCCTCTTTTTATCTATAGACAAATTAATTAATTCAGCTGCTAAAAAGCATTCAAATAATCTGTATTGTAGAGTCCTTTTAGAAACTATCTATTTCTCAGGATCAGACTTGTAACAAGGGCTGAACATCTCACTCAGAGGTTAATATCTTCTATGACTCAAAGTATTGACTGCAGAGGGAGCGCTAGACAGATGCTACTGTAGAAACAATGTGAGTAATTTTGCAAAGCAAGAAGAAAGCCAGTTAAGAACCATGCATTTAAAAGACGTTGCTGTGTTCTACTTTAAAAAAAAGAAAAAAAAAAGAAAAAAAAAGAAAAAAAAAAGGTATCTTTATATTTGTTAAATCCATAAATTCCTTGCCTGGCCATAAATAGTTTCCTTCAGCTCTGAGAACCAACAGGATTCTGCCGTCTGGATTTTGCATAATTTTGTTCTGGCTATTAGTAAGTCAGGAGCTGATGCAGAAAAAGAGAAGCCTCCTATCACCATCTGTGGAGCATCCAACCTATGTTTTAAAGGAAAGTTGACACTGCAATCAAATAATCAGGTCTAATGAAGTGGGGCTTCAACCAAAACAGCTGGGATAAAATAAGGAATGAACATGTTAATTTTGGACGAAAGTACCACCTTTCATCATACTTACCACACCATGTAACTGTTGCCTCATCACGTGGCTCAAAAGAGAAATAGGCAAGGTTTTACCAAAGATGGTAATTTCAGAAGAAAGGGCAGTCTGTGAGATGCTCTCTCCAGCCAGGCACAAGTAGTGGTTTAGGCATAAAATCTAAACTGTTTTTTTGGTTGGTTGTTTGTTTTTTCTTTTTTTGTTTTTGTTTTTGTTTTTGTTTTTGTTTTTTGTTTTTGTTTTTGTTTTTGTTTTTGTTTTTTTTTACATTGAGGTGGATTAAGAGAAGTTTCCTCACAAATTAAAGGCAGCCTTGTAGGTCAGGATGGACAACCAGCATATAGAAGGCTTCTGGATGACTCTTGGGGGACTGATGCTTTTTGCATCCAATTTCAGTAAGCAATGCAGCACCTACATAAGCTACTTCTTCAATGATTTTAAAAAATAGACATGCACAAGGGTTTTTGACCATTTTAGAGGTCACTAATGTGTGGCTAAATGAAACAAAGTTCTTACTGGACAAGAAGAATTGTATGGGTGAATTCCAACTACATAGTGTGTTTTGTTTTCATATTATTCCATGAACATTAACTAACGAATCCTTATAGCACCCTGGAGCAGAGAGTCGGGAGGGGTAGTTATGCAGATATATCAGTAAATATTTAATTTTTTTAAAATAGACTGTTTTCATAGAGTAATTCCACAGATGGAGTTTGTGACATGATAGATAAGGCATATTTTTAAAAAAATAATCCTACAGGTGATGTAACGTTGAGAGTAGAAATCGCTTATTTCAGTGGGACACTGCAGAGAATAAATGAAACAGTAAAATACCCAGTGACACAAATGCTCAGGAGACTTGCTTCTGAGACTCCCGCTTTATCTTTAACTACAAAGGCAAGATTGTCCCTTATGTTCAGTGAAGATGTGCCAGAGGAGGGTTGCCATGGCAGAGGATAACCATATTAAGCCTCCCAGCCCCCCCAGAATGTCTGCTTCTATTTCCACCCACTCACCCATCTGGCCAGGTTGCACCAAAGGTGCAATACCCTGGGGCCCAGCACGCAGACCCACCAGGGAGTTCTTGTCTGGGCAATTTGTGGCTGGATTACAACATTTCTCATCACCACGCGTGTTAAGGAGTCCAGGTGCAGTCTATGAATCCAGCCTGATAGATTTTCCACCTTGAATTATTCCCTGGCCATCTTCCAGCTATACCATTTGGGATTATGATCTTGTTAAATCCAATTCCCTTGCAGGCTCAGGATTGATCAACACAGGACATTTTTTGGCAACACAAAGGAATGTGTTGTGCCAAGAATTTTTTGACCAAATTCTGTACCCATAGAAGATGTGAGTAAATCTCCCTTTACCTTCATAGAGGTCAGCTTTACAAATTACCCTCGTAAATGTGCTGCATCGGGGCATGAGAAAAGGTGATGAGCACCCTTGTCACGTTCACAAGGGAGTGTCACGTTCAAAAGGGAGTGATAGAGTTCACTCAGCTCCTTTCAGGACCAATGCTTCAGGACTCTCTTATTCCACTTGAGTCAGGATTGAATCCATTCTCCAGCTTCATGCTAGAAGGAAACTTACCTATTTCTGGTGACTTTGCTTCAGAAGAAATGTAAAACTAGTCTGCTGGCTAAATTTCATTTTGGATAATTACATTTTGCTCACATAAATAACTTTAAGAGTTTCAAAGAGGGGAAATTACTCTCTGCTTACTCTTCCAAAGCTATTTGGTAGTGTTAGTAGCAGAGAAGAAATGGCACAACTCACCAGAGAGGTGGTTGCATTTTAATGGGGGATGAAATTTCCCCTTTGGAGTACATATTTTGTGCAGGGAACTTCAGTCCACATCCAGCCTACATGAAAGATGGAGAGCTATTAACGTCTTTCTCAAACCTCACAACTCTCAGTGTGAGATATAGCTCCCTCAACCTTGATCTCATGTATCAGACTGTCTCTCTGACAGCTCTTCTGGGATAGCTTAATAAAGCCCTAGTCTTAACTCCTCATTTTCCCATTGAAAGCTTACTGTTTTCTTCCTTTCTTTCCTCTATCATCATCCCCCTTCCTTCAAGATCCACTCTGTCACCTGGGCAGTTGTCTCCAGTTATCATCCACTGACATCCAGGTTAGCTGCAAGACAGCTTGACTCTGCATCCATCACATCTCAAGGAACCAGGCTTTTGCAGACAAACTAAATGTCCTGTCATTGACCTGCGCAGCCAGTTCTACATGCCAGTGTAACATGATCCATCTTTGCCTCTGCTGGTGACAAAATGCAGCTCCCAAATTATTCCCTTCTTCTTTAAATGATCCTTCTAGAGACCGGCTAGGGAAATTATGCTTTTAGCTATCTTCATCCTTACATCTTTCTGATGCAAGCTGATTTTTCTCCTCTGTACTCAATCCAGTATTCTTGTATTATATCTTAGGAATTAAATCCATCACAGGTTTCATCTTTCTTATTCTTTCTTACCCTTCTTAAATTTCTTCAGTGATGCCATCTATCACAGCACTCATTCCAGCCTTGATATTTCCATTACCATCACTTTGGGTGTCATTCTGATGCCTGGAATGTCCTAATTTTTCACATCCTTTAAGTTTGCAAAATGAAATTACATTCTTCCTGAATCAGGGAATCAATTATATTATCATTATGATTATTCATTAAACAGAAGTTTTAGAACAGCTAATGCATATGCATAAACTTATTGTTCACAAGGTCTGATTGTTCAAACACTCATTCTGTGAATTCGTTACCACAAGATGAAATTTCTTCGGTATATGAGGAACAGACCAAAAGACATACATGTAGGATGGGAACATTTTGAAGTGCAATATGCAAGATTCTCAACCAAAACACATGATATTTGGAGGTGAGGATTATGCTGCTAAATGGTAGCACATGACTCTCTTTCCCAGCTGCTTCTTGCAGGGAGGCACTACAAGTACCAGGACGGTGGACTACATGGATTATCCCATCTGCTTAAATTCAGAAATCCTGACATCCCTTCTCCCTCCCATAACCTCCCTTCTGCTGCTTGTTGAGCTTGTTCATTTGGTCAGATCTGATGTTCTGCAAGGATTTATGCACATCTAATCCGAATATTGACAGTAGCCCCACTGGTTATGACTGTTCCTTGCAGGAGTAAGGTATTGGTTTAAAACATTTCATGGGCTGGACTTTCTTTGGGCAAAGATTGTAGGTAATTCTACAAGCTAGAACTGTTCTCATTTTACATGCTAAAACGATTATTTTTTTTAAAAAAAACTCCTTAGATTTTGCAGTTTCTGAATGTCGTAGCTGTTTTAATGGATTTGAGGATTCTGACCTTCCGCTGTTACTCATACAGAAATGAACAGCCCAGTGCTAAAAAACCACAAATATATTCCCCTAATATGAGAGAAAGAAATCAATGAAACATTGTATAAAAATTTCCCAGGAAAAATGTTTTGTTATGTCACGAAGTTAATTTCAAAAGCTGGGAATGTTGAATATTTTGTACAGTGGAAGGTCTTTCTCATGAGTCACTGTTTTTACTAGCTACTAATTTACACAGCACTTACTGTTCCACTGTGTTCTTTTGAATATCCCTATATCATTAATATTTTCTCACTAAATATTTAAATAATTTTTTTCCTCACTTTGTGCATCTTTTATCCCTTAGTCCTCCTATGGGTTTAAATGTTATATTTGCATATTTATGTAATATTGTGATTTGAAGAAATACCAGGTTGCAAGAAGAAACATGGGTGCTGGACAGCCTATGAGCAGAAATTGAAGGCATCTGCTGCTGGACAGCCTATGAGCAGAAATATGAAGACATAAATTATGGTAATGCTTTGGGCTTCTGTACTCCAAGAGAGTCATCTATGTGATGATGTGAAGATAGGCAAGAGCTACCTGGAAAAGAAAATTTGGGTTCCATAGATGATTCTGAAGTCTTGGAAAATTTTAAATCTTAAATCAATGGCAAAAAGAGAATGCTTTGCTTTTTTTTCCTCACTGCATTTTTCTTCTGCAGAACTTAAATATCCCAAGATTTCATTCTAAATCCACTGAGATAGTCTGATCACACCAAGATGATTCTGTTTTCTCTAAAATCAAAATGTGTTTCCCACTGTCCCTGCCTTTTTGTTGGGATGATCTGGAGAAAGGGAATCTGCATGTTCTCCTCTATGGAAAATGGTTAGACAGACTGCCAGGGAACTGGGAGCTTGGAACTTGGACAGATTTGCTGCAAAATGTCTTGTGGGCTGGGAAATTTGATTTTTACTCAAAGGACTTGAAGTTCTGGTGTACTTCTCCTGTGAAAAGAGGCCAGATGAGACCTCATGGCCCTGGAAAACTTGGAAATATCTGATCCTAGATTATCCACACAGAACTTCTTGAAAAATCTACCAGGCAGTCAAGGAGCCCAGGTTCACTGTTATTTGTAGTCACAATTTTCATGGTCTTCACTGAAAATAGATGCTCCAACTGAAGTCTCAGCTCTACAATTTCTAATGTAGAAGTATTTGTTCTGAGAACTCCTAACTGTAGTTACACAGAGGCTCTCCAGAGCTTCAGGGATATATTCCAAGTCACAACCTTTACATTGGGCTTAGAAGGGAGCAAGGTAAATGTTGACTGCTTCAGCTGTATTCTTTTGCACTGGGAAATTTCCCCTTTATAGATCACTGAGATACACTTGCAGAGCTGAAGAGAAATGTCTTCTTCCCCCCAAAAAATACTGGATTAAATTCATAATTGATATTACCTTTGCAGCATTGTGATTCATATTTTAAATTTTACTTTGTTATCAGTTCAAATCTGAGGAAATGCCAAATTGGAAGAAATGACTGAAAAGGAGGATGCCAAAGTACGTATGAAGGCTGATGAGATGGCAAATGCTCAGGTGGACACTGAAGATGGTATCGTCTTTCACATGAGCTGAAAGCAACGGACATGAGTTCAGGTGTGGTGGAAAGAAGGGGTGGGATGTGATGACAGTGCTTTGGAGTATCAAGGCTGGATATCTGAGAAAATGCAGCCAGCCAATGAATGTGCCAACAATGATTAGACTTCATATGACTTTCTCTATTGTCCTTGAGCTAGAAGTCCTCAAATACCTGCATTGCATAACAGCACTGTCAGTTATTAAGTATGTCTTGTAATCGATTAGAAAGTCATTAATGAGAACTTCAAAACCAAACAACTAGTTCTGTGAACCTCTAGGTAATGACAAATTCAAGAACAGGAGGTATAGTAATAATTTAAATCCACAATACATCCAGTTACTCTTCCAAATCCTAACAAATTAAAGTTTTTGTATATATTTCAATGATGAACTAATCTTGACACTTTTTCTGTTTAAATATGTAACAATAGAGTCTTGAAATGATGTGGATTTATTAATTTGATTTTGGTGGGGTTTTTTTAATTTTATCAATGCAAAGTTAGTTGCATTTGTTGTAATAGTTCTCATTTGTGTCTTAACACTCCTCCTCCCAAGAACACTTTGTATTCTTAAGAACTTCATTATCATAAATCAGTACAGCTACACCGACTTTAGAAACACTGCCATGATTTATAGCAGTTGTGGATCCAGCTCTCCATTCTTTGGTGCTGGTGTGCCAGCACAACAGTTCACTGAAGTTTACCTAGAATGTTTCTGATCAACAAGAAAAAAAAGTCACAGGGTTGTTTTTTTTTTTATTATTATTATGAGAATTTCTACTTCTTTTTTAAGATTCTGATTCTGCAAGGTACTGGAATCCACATTTCCTGCTACTTGCCATCTGCAGGACAGGACCTTAATAGTTGGAAGGAAATTGCCTTGCATCTTGTACAACCTGTTAATGTGCTTGTGCATTCATGCACAGCAATTGATCTTACAAGTTTCTGAGTTTTCACTGGGCTTGCCATTATACCATGAATATTTTATAGCTTCACCACTATAATAACAGTAATTACATTTGCCCTTTTACAGAACCTTTTATCTAAGGATTTCAAGGTACTTTATAGATGTTAATTAAACCCCATGGTCTTCTTGTGTAGTAAGAATTATTATTGCCATTCTGCAAATGGGGAAGCTGAGGTACAGAAAATCTGAACTTGACTTTGCCCAAGGTCATATCACAAATTCCTGCCAGGACTAGAAGATTGATTCAAGGGCCCTTGCTCCAGACTCATTGTAGTTATTTACTTGATTTGGACTATACCACCAACTGAAGAAAAATATTTAAAGTTGAAATTTTGGATATTTTCCTATTATATGGAATATTGTAAATTTTTGCTGCTCCGAAGAGTCACTATGCCCCTCAATACACCCTCACAAAATAATCCACATGTCAGAAGGTACTCACTGGAATGAATTTGAGCTGCTACACTCAGAGGACCTGATCCTATATCAGAGTTGTCAGTGGAGACATTTCACTAAGTATTAGCCCGGTCTTGCAGATACCAATACAAAACTAATAATACCATCATGAGCCTTCAATGAGCTGTGAACAAAGTCCATAGTTGAAAGGCACTTTTCTCTCAATCACTTTACTAATAGTGAAAAGACATCCCAAGGTATATTCTAATGTCAGTGCTTGTCATTTAGACGAATGGAAATGACTCACTGCGATTGCTTCTTTGATAAACTTATTTGCTATGAGAGCGCTAGCCCTTGATTGCTTTGGAAAAAAAGTGTAATTATGATACGATAATTACACAGTTAGGCTTGTGTCTAAAGTGAACATGAAAAATACCTATTCATCCAGGAAAAATAAGCACATTTCCTGAGTGGAAAAGTACCTTAATGGACCTTAATCTAAATGGAGTACAAGCTTACAATCACAGCAGGGCATGATAGCCTTTGGGAAGGTAAACTTTCAGAAAGAAATTCCAGATCAGCGAGCCCATATGCACGGCAGAAGTAAGCTTCAGTGTTTTTGTCTCAGTCACAACACTGAGGGAACATGAAGTGTCTCCACATTTCCAGCTTCAGAATAAAACCATGTGTGGGATTTCCCTGCAGCTGGGGAAGAGATGCGTGCCAGGTTATGGGGAAGTGGTGACAGTGGTCCCATGCCCCGAGCTGCTGCTCCTCATGGCACTGAGCTTATTTAGGATAGTAGAACCCACTGAAAAATGTATGTAGATATAAAATGCTCTCCACTTCTTAAAGTGGACAAAATCCTGGCTTCACAAAAGTAGCTGGGAAATTATCACTCACTTCTGCCTGTCCAAGAGTCCTTCAGGGAGTTCAGAGATAACTTTACCAGTTAGGAAGACACTGTAATTACAGTAAATGATGTAAAATCTTTTAAGCTATAAGAGATTTGACTGGTATAATCAATATCTAGCAATAAAAAGGTGTGACCTGGTAAGAACTATTGTGCAATAATAACATTGTTCATGATTCATTCTGCTTAACTTCCAAGGTTTTAGTTCAACAAATCTATGTCTTTCTGCAAAACAGTATCACAGACTAGTACCAGTGGGCAGAGTATTTGGATATTATCACAAGAAAGCAACGTATTCCTGATGGGGTGGAGATTGAATGGGGATGAGTGGGGTGACAGCACGTCTAGGGCAAGAAGGAGTAAAGCAAAAGCACCCTTACCGCAGAGAAATGCCTGGTGCAGATAACACAGCTTGAGAAAGGAGTTATTCTCTGAGCACGTTTCCCGTATTTTTTTGTGATCAGAACTATATTTTAAGTTCAAGATCTGATTTGCAAACAACATAGTGTATCCTGACAATTTCTTTGTTGCCTTTTACTTACTCTTTTCAGCTCTTCTGCCTTAACGCCTCTCAGCTTTGATGCATTGAGAATCATTAGTAAGTAAACCACAGTTAGACTATGCTGCAGAGTGTATGTTTCTGAACAGAAGCAAAAACTCATACCAATTAATTATTTACTGAGCTGGAGACTTCTAAAATGTATCTCAAAGAATTTCACAGATTTATTAATTTCAATAATTTTGTTAATGGGAATTTCAGCAGGTGAATAACTGTTTTATTTTTACATGCAACATACTCAGTTTAAATGTCACTTCTTTAGAAGATGTTTATGAACAAAACACTTGCATGTAAATGTGAATTGCTCAAAGCATTTTTCCTCATTGCCTGTGTTTAGGCTGTTCCCTGAAATCAAGGATTTGATGGATTTTGGTTTTGTTTGCATTACAGGTTTTTATTCTATGCATGTAACAAATGAAAAAACATGAATTGGAGTGGACATTGCATTTTGAAAACCACAAAGCGCTTGATTTATTCAAATTATGTTTACACAGGAATTATTTCACCCATCAGTGAAATGCAGCTGCCTCTGGCTTGGAAGACATCAGTCTTTGAAAAGAAACATTGCTAAGTGAAAAGAACTTTATCTAATATAAAACTTGAGGAGGAATGTAGGCTTGCAGAATGTAATTACTCATTTGGATCTTAGCCCAGACACCAAAGCTATCATTCCCTCTTTAGCAAAAGTAACTTGGAATCCTAAGTGGTGACAGATAATGAAAACCTTGATTCTGCAACCTTTCTGGAAAATAAAAATAGTGTTAGTAGTATAATGCTTCACAAATATTTAGATGTAATTGCATTTAACATTTACACAGCATTTTAATCAAGAGACCTCCAAGCACTCTATAAAAGTAAAGGTGTGCTTGATTTTTAAGGCAGCTTTATCCACCACTTTTGGTTCTTCACATCTCAAAGCCTGAAATATATTTTTGCAAGGCAAATAATTAACTCTATTCTGGCCTCTGAATTCATGCAAAACCTCTCAGTGTTTCTGACAGGGAAGTTTTCTGCATGGATCATTGGCAGATGTAACTACAAGGATGTGGTCACAGAGTAGTGACTATGACAGCCAGGGATGGTTTGAAGGATTAGTTCGCCTTCCAGCCTATCGATTTTGGGTTTTGTAGCAATGTATTTAGCACTGGTGTCAAAGTCATGGATGGGTCTGTGATAAAGCTTCCGTGGTATTTTAAAAGCAGTGAGAGTGAGATTCCAGAGTGGGCACATCCATTTTCTGTATGATGTGCAACATCGATGCAATCATTTCTATCTACAGCAAAGTGTAACCTATCAGTCAGCCAGCATGTTTCTGCAATGGAGATGTTATCTGTTTCCTTCTGTATCCTTGACATTTTCATCAGTTTCCCCCAAAGGATTCTCCATCGTCCCTTCCCAGATTTTGAGCTATTGCCAGACTGTCATCTGAAGATCTGTGTTATTCTATGTTGTTGTGGTGGGTTGACCCTGGCTAGAGG
>NW_010288745.1:0-1590 GCF_000700745.2 Antrostomus carolinensis | reverse complement strand
GGGGGCAGAAGGAGGAGCTGAGCCCCCCTCCCAGCCCCTTTGGTGGGGGATAAGGAGGGAGCTGAGTGTCCCCCCCCATCCCATGGCTTTTAGCCGTGAAGGACGATGCTGAGACCCCTCCCCAGCCTCTTTGGTGGAGGTATCAGGGGGTGTTGGCCCTCCCCAGCCCTGGGTAGGGGGGTTCTGTGAGGGTCCCTTGAGGGTGAGCACCTCCAGCATGGGGTGGGTGTGGGGACACCCTGATGCTGCCCCTCACCCTGAGCACGGGGTGGGAGATGGACCCATTGTGGGTTTTCCAGCAGCATAATTCAATAAAATATCTTATTTTGGGAGAAAAAGGGGCCCCCCACCCACCCCCACCACATTCCAGTGGTGATCTCAGCACTCGTTTTGGAGGTCACACTATGGACAAGGCTGGTGCAGGTTTCTGGACCAACTTCTCCTCCAACCCATGAAAGAAGAGTCCTTTTCCTTAGGAAACCTTGATTTTTAGAGAACATCCACTTTCTTCCATCAAAGAAATAGTCAAAACCCTTGGTAGATCCTCAGGTTGTGTTCCTGGCTCTGTCAGGGTGGGCTGGCAGGGCTTTGGCTGTGACCCGTGGCCAACACCATGCAGGAGATCAACACTGAAGTCCTTCAAACCAAGAGCTCCCAAGCAGAGGAGCGTGTTTGACATGTAACTCCCGAGCATTCCTTGAGTCATTCTGCAATTAACTCTCCAGTTTAATTAAACCTGAAGGTGTTTCCCAACCTACTCACCCTGAAACTTTTCACCCACCTCTCCCTGATGAGGAAGAAGCTGGTGGTGATGGTTGTTGCTGGTCGTGGAGACCATGGGATGTGTGATTGGGGTGCACCCCTGAGCTCCACGGGGCTGCTTGGTCCCCGTAGATCAGCTCTCCTGGATGAGAGGAAACTGCTTTGTGGGCTGAGATGTTGGTTGTGAAGAGCACAAGCGTGTGCTGATCCTCCTTGGAGAAGGTTGTCACCTTCTGGAGACGTGATATTGGCGATAGTTTGTGCTGTCACCTGGGGGGATTCTGTCACCAGACCAATTTGTGGTTTGATTAGTGGTTTATTTGTGGTTTATTTCATTTCAACTTTTGGTGTGTCTGAGGTGCCTTCACGTTGCAGGAGAAGGTTCTCAGGTCCTTCTGGATGCTCTGGAATCATGGTAGTGAGGTGGCTGTGGATCCTCTTGCCAGCTTTGGGCTGCTCAGTGTGGTTGAGAAGGTGACAATAGTGACAAGGTGTATGACCCCGACCTTACTTCAATCAACTGTTCCACCATTGTTCTGGAAAACTCTTCTCAATACATTTCCCCATAGATCATCTGTCCTGATTTCACCAAAAATGACCATAATATCACATTCCTATAGCCAAGTGCTTTTAGATCTCATTTATCTCACTTGTGGGAACACTTTTTGAAGTCGTGTTTGGCAGAGAACTGACAGTGTGTTTCCATCTTGGTTCAAATGGACAATCCGGATTTCCCTCGTCCACATGCAGCCTCAGAATCTGAAGTACTTTGTCTGTTTGATTCTTCTGGTTGTCTTGAGTCAAAATAGAATCATAGAATCATAGAAT
>NW_010288744.1:0-35667 GCF_000700745.2 Antrostomus carolinensis | reverse complement strand
GGGGGGTGATGCTCATGGGCTGGGCCCCTCCGCTTATCCCAGTGCCCGGAACAGCAACGCGGGGCATTGACCCGCACACCGGTACGTACTGACAGGCAGGGCTTAAATCCACAGATCCAGAAATTAAAAGCCATCCTGAAAATATATTTTATCCCCATGGATGCTTGTAGCAAACCTGTTTTCAGCAGATCTTTTCTTTGTTTTCTATTACACAGGCCAAAGTAATTAAAAATACAAAAAAACCTCACTCACTCAAAGGTGGTGATCTCAGCCTCTGCAGTTACAGAGCTTACATACCACAGCACAGGCACGGTGCGCGTTGATCGAAACAGAAGGATGCTTCTGAAAACAACTCTGGAAAGAAAAGGAAGAGCAAGGAAGAGGTCCACAGTCAAATTGAGAAACCACGATCACAAAATACATAGATCAGTGGCACTATGTTAACCTATAGCAGGTAAAGAGACAGTCTGCTCCCCTCTAAGGGGACATTAAGCCTCACAGCCAAGCTGCCCAGGTAAAAATGACACTGGTAACAGACACTCGCTGTGCCTGAGCAGGGCACGTGCACCAGTCAGAACAGACACCAGCAACAACTGCAAATACAGTCGGCTGAGGTGACAGGCACAACCTGACCAGCACAGAGCCTCAGAAGAATCAGTAAGAAGTTTGCACTTCACATTGCCTTTCTGTTATGGAAATTCCAAGAAACCAGCCCTGGACTTGAATAAAGTTGCTAATTAAAGTAGTGCTAAATTCTCCAGCTGTCACCCCAACAACCTGCTTTAGGGCTTCTCTCTGAGGAGTAGGGCTTGTCCCTGGGACCTAGGTGAGTCACGCTGGAGAGCCAAATAAGACAGCAAAAGAGGACAAGTCCATCAGACATGATGTTTGCTCTGCCCTGCTCCTTCAGGCTGCTCAGTCTGCTCCTTCAGCAGCTCACATGACAGCAAAGGACAGCCTTGCTGGTCCATCCCCACATGGACACTTTCCTGCACAGCAGGACTCCTCAGATACTCTGCTTCTGTGGCCAGGAAAATCTCACTTATGCTCAGATGCAGTTAGATGACACCTGTATTAAAGTTATTAAAAAATCTTCCTTTCCCCAGCAGCACAGATGACCAGCTGGAAAATGCACTCAGCCTGGTACAGACCACTACTACTCCCTGTTACTACAGAAAAAAATCCCAGGTAAGAGATTTGTCCTGGAGATATTAAAAGGGGGGGGAAAAAACAATTTGGTTTGAACTGTTATTCTGTAATTGAAACAGGAACCCCACCATCCCTGTGCCCAGAAGCACTATCACACCAATGCCTACTCTAAGCAGCATATGCCTGCACAGACTTGGTTAGTGAGGTAGAAAACACACCCAGACTTTGCTAGATTTAAACAGATTTGGGTGACTGTGACAAACCAGTGCCAAGCCAAGTGCAGGTTCAGCACCTGCAAAGCCATTCCTGCAGTTTGCTCTGGACTTCGTCTGCAGCCACCAGGCAGAAGTTTTCTCTCTGCAGGTGCAGAGTTTTGTGAGGCACAAGCTCAACAACTGATAGTAAAACTGGCCAGGAGCAGTGGCCTGGGTGTCAAAGCGGGGACCCAGGTGGGCACTGCCAGCCCTGCTACATACTGACAGTGGAGACATCCAAGGCAACAGTTAAGCAAGCAACATTTAGCAACATTTAAGTGTCTGTCTCTGGACATATCATTATATCATCATATTATATTTTGGCCACATATTCTGAGGCTGATTTTCTTCTGTAAGTATATATTTTGTAAGTATATAAACTTTTGTAAGTTTACTACAAGAGCAGAAAGTAGGGCCTGGCATTGCCTGACTTCTGGAAATACACATATATCATATCATACCCCTATCCCTTTTCATACCGTGGCTTTCAAGAGTGGAAACACAGACAACATGTAGCCTGAAGTGTATCTCTGGATGCTCACATTTACATGTTTAAATACACATATCCGTTGTTAAATGCAGGTGATTCTTCACTGGAGTAATTGCAGCGCAGACTGTTCAATTTTAACTTCGCATAAAAGCAAGCTGCTTGTTCAGCTCCTATGAGGGCTGAAACATTTTGGCCAGTATTCCGCAATTCAAAGTTTTCCTGAAGACATTCTGAAGGGAGCTCCACTACACAGACAGTGGAAAGAAGAACTGGCAATGTGGGAAGTATGTTTTAATGCTTAAAATCTGCTGCACTGGTTAGCTGCTCCTCTTATCCAATTCACAGGGGGCAGGGGGAAGAAGATAAAAATCACATTTTAGCTCTTAACTGACACCGGTTCTTCTCTGATTGCTGGCCCATAAGGATATAATGGACTACAACCCTTTTGCAATGTCATCATTTCCAAATACAAAAGCAATTAACTCCTGGAACATGGAGCACCCCAAGGCACATTCCCCACATAGCCCTGGCTAGGGGATGAGAGAACAAACGTCCATCTGGAGGTCATCTGCTTCCCATGGAGCACTCACACCCTGGTGAGAGGCAGGCGTGCTAAACCATCCCACATCACACCTGTGGTAAGTGCAACTAGGATAAACTTTTGCGACCCTGAGAACACCCTCCTAACCCCGCGGGAGCCCTGGGATATCTAGCTTTGAGATGCAGATTCTCTCATTGCTAGTACCAGCTGGATAAACACATAGAAATAAGTTTATTTTATTTTTAATTCTGCAATGAGGCCAAGCACCAGAGCAGTCTCTCCCTTCACACAGCACTTCCCCTCCCCGAGCCCTTGCTGGTCCCAGAAAACACTTAACAGATCTCTGCAAAGCATCCCTCTCACCTAGAGCTGCAGTGGTTGCCTTTAAAACATCAAGATTTACCTCACTCTGCTATCTGAGCCACCACAGTGCTTTAGAGCAGGAAACGCCATCCTCTACCCATGCTGTCCATTAGCTCACAGGGACAGATTTCTGCTCCTGCCCATGGATTTGTTACTGTGTGCTCTACCAGGGGCTGACCTCATGTCAAAATATGCACTTCTATTGCTTACTTTGGAATCTTTGCCAGAATGCACACAGCATTTTGTTGGCAATTAATGGAAAATATTGACTTCTGTGGTTCCTGGTGTGTAGCTGCCGCCTATCACATGAAGTTTATTTTGCCTCCTTGGCAGGTTGCATCATCTTCTGCATTGAACAACAGGGAACTTACAAGCTTGTGTTTAGAACTGATAAAACAGAAAACCAATAACACATGCTAAACTCAAGAAACACCTTCATAGTGATAACTAAAGTATTAAAAAAGCCACTTTTGGAGTATATTTTGCAGTTTATGGCGGTGGTGGGTCCCGCAGGAGGGGCAGGGGCTTGTGAGGCACGTTTGGGTGGGACTGGAGGCTGGGCAGAGGTCAGATGGAGGTGACTCACCCTCCTCTGACAGCCCACGATAACTTTGTACTCAGGAATGCATACAAAACCGAATTCCAGATTTCCCTGCTCAGCAATATCTGAGATTTGACAGGAGTTCAAAACACCACACTCAAGACAGCTGGGGGAATATCTTGGTAAATACACCACACGGCAAGGGGAGCAGCATCCGTGCAATGCAAGCAGGGCAGGAGCAAAAGCAGGAACAGCTACGTAAAAAAACCTGGCATTGAAACAAAGAGTTCCCACTTCACAATTCTTAACCATGTCTCGTTTTCAGATTGGCCTACTTGTGAAATTCATCCTTCTAGCACAGAAAGGCCACATTCACACCGACTTGTCACACAGCCCTCGAGTTTGCTTTTTGCTTTCACGCAAACAGTGTTCACCTATAGCAGCTTACAGCACACGCAGCGTGGTGTGGCCAGTGGCTTTGTGGTGCTGGCAGCCTCTTGTGGCCAGGTGATCAGTGTCAGCCACTCTGTACTGCCTTTGGCAAAAAGGCAGAGAAAACTCCATGTGACCATTTTACTTGTTCAGTTTTCTTGACTACTTTAGGCAATTACTCCTGAAAACTTTGTGGCATCTTTCCCTTCTTCTCTTTCTGTGCCCTCTGCACTTGCAGGTCACTGGTGATGTACTCAGATGGGTACTGGGAGGGACGCTACACTGACAGGAATGTTATGACAGCAGTGAAAGCCTCATTCCTCTGACTGCTTCCAGTGTACTTGTGCACCAGCATAATGAAGAAAAAAGGAAAAATAAAATCAACGTGCCACTTTTTGGTACACAGACCATCGGTGCCATCCAGCAGAGACAGGCAGAGAGAAGATAACGTTTGCATTACTGCCAACTCCTTCTTTAGCCTCTTCCACTGCTGATGTCTTCACCAGGCAAAGCTAAGTCGCTTCTTTGTTGTGACTTCAGATGAACCCTTCTTGATTTACATTACAGAGAGAGAACTTTAAAGTCAGCTCTGGGCAGACCACAACTCTTCTTCCAGTGGGGGGGGCATGAAGAAGCTGTAGAAAATCAGTGTTGCACCGTATTTGCAGTTATTAAGGGTGAGCATCTGAATTGCTGCACATGGACCTATTGTGGGGTGGGGTTTTCTGAGGGAGATTGAAAAGCCATGTATCCACTGTATCATAACACATTTGGAAATAATGCCTTTTCGCTGAAAAGAAAGATTATGAGTGGGCTGGGGAACGACTTCCAGGAGAAGTTCAGAGTTTTCTGCAAGTGATTTGCAAGTGTCATTGTAGCTCACCCAGGGAACAGCTTGTGACAGATGCTACGACATCCACATGTATTTGATTATTGGTCTCTGCCTACTTTTAATAAAGGTGCTCAGCTGGGCTTTGAACCTCTTTTTTTGTGAAGTGTCTTGTACTGCACCATGTTGGAGGTGTCTAACCCACCTTGCAGCAATCTCAGTGTATCTGAATTCCAGTAGTTTACTGAAAGATGTCATGTGAGAGTTATTGTATGGTACAAACAACACATGTCCAGCATCGTGATTCTGGAGATCAGGAAAGGAGATAAAAGAACAAAAAGCAACTAAAGGAATCTCTCTCTCTGTCCCCTTTTTGAGAACAGAGTAGGTGCTGGAGATGAATAGTGAGCAACAGCATTGTGCTGTGTTAAGTTCTTCTGGGTTTAGTGAGTGATCCTTCAAGTAAGCTTTAGAATACACCACCTTATGAATATTAATCTACAAAATGAGTCATTTTAATAGTTTGGAAATTCCTATTTGCATTACTGACACAGTTAGCAATAAGGGATGGGAAAAAAAAAAGAGGCAAAGAGAAAAAGCTTAGCATTCAAACTCTAGGCTTGAGTTTCTTGATAGCAAGAAATTAAAATTACAGGCAACGCAGTGCTTGACAATGAACCCTGGTTGGCTGCCAAATGTGTTTTTCAAAACAATGCCTAATTGCCTCAGGAAATACATTAATCAAAGGCTCCCAGAGGCCTAGGAACCGTTTGCTCCAATCCACCGAGGCGGAGTAGTGATAAAGACCTAAGTAATACAAGGAGCTACATATGTCCTTGAGACAAAATACTTACCTGAGAAATAGGAAAGGATACCTAACTAGGAGCTCCAACAGATTCCTTGAACAGCTTACTGACATCACTCTTGGGAGAGATCAAATAAGAAAAAATGGTATTCTGACCATGAAACCAGCAACAGACACCAGAGAACTTCATGAATCATGCTGTCCAAATTAAGCTACAGAAAGTGACATCAAGAAGAGTATCTCTGTGCTGTGGCCCAGATCATGTAGAGAGCAAATGAGGCCATCATGAAGAAATGATCAGTCTATGCAAGGGCTCTGGAGAACAGTATAACCTGAAATGCCCATGACCAGAGGCAGAGCATGCTGAAGAACTGAAGAAGAGTTGGATTGCTTGATGCTATATAAGGCTTCTTCCTCTCAGCACATCAGTCCAGGGTCCTTGGGTTCTGCTGGAGGCAGAGCTTGCAGCACTAACGAGCTCAGTGCAGCAGAGAGGAGACCCTGGGGAGGCTTGCTGGGGGTGCAGTAGCAAGCCCCACATCCAGCTCCTCACACCCTGCTCTCGGGCAGGTGTCCTCTGCCCTTTGCTTACGCTCCTGCTAGCACGCGAGCGGAGCAGCAGGCACTCTTGCCTTACATGGTTTGCTCAGCAATCGCTTTAATCTGCAACGCATTTCCTAACCCTTCTTCTCTTGCATTACATAAGCTTTCCAGGGCTGATGTGCAGTTGCTAAGCAGTAATTTTGCGTGACTAAAAAAGAAATCCATGATTGCTAGGTTCACTAAATGGTTTTTCCCCTTATTGCAATATAATTACAGCTATAATGAAAACATTGCAGAACATTCATCAGCATGCAAAAACTAGGTCAGAAACAGAGCGAGGATATCATATATGCCTTTTAGAAGCCTTTACTTCTTCCTTTGCCATTGGAGGGGGAAGGGCAGGAAAATTTTGGTATTGCATAGAATCATCCATAACAGGTTTGCCCATCCTGTCAGCTAATCTGGCATAAACAGAAGTTCACATTCTTGTGTCACGCTTGCTTCCCTCATCGCAGAGCTCTTCTAAAGCCTTGCCACTCAGCGAGTGCCGTACAGCCTCAGCACTCAGCATTTTCCCCTCTGCCCTCCAGTCTGAAATGAGGTTGGCAACACATGCCCCCCGACTGGGAGCTGGAGGTGGCCCCCATGCAGGGAAGGAGCCCTGCACCCAGGGCATGGACGTTCTGCTCTCCTGAGGGGCGAGATTTTTTTTCCCTTTTCATCCTAAAGCTCCTAATTATGCCCCCAAGCACTGTCCTAAATATCTTTCCCCTCCAATAGTTCTGATATTTATTTTTTACTAGACATACATTTTTAACAGTTATTCACTGCCTCCATAGTTTTTAATAATTTTGCCTTCCTTTATCCTCATTGAAGACTTGATTTCCCTCACTCCGTGCAAGTTCATTGATTGCTACCAATTTGTACTCATTACTCCTCATTTCTCCCTTAGAAGTCTGAGGAAGGAGTTTTTCTCAGTTTAATCCCTCCCTTCCCATCTTTTTGACTGTCCTCAACTGCCTTTTGCTAAAATGTTGCTAGTGAGGTGGCTCCAGTGTCTGCCCAGCCCCACGTTGTGCTGTAGAAACGTATCCTGCAGCACTGGAGACAGCAAGGTCAACTCCCGAACTAAAGCTAATATATATTCCTCCTCAACTCAGGCAGAGAACAAATCAATTTAGTGATATCCTTTACTACTTATAGACCAAGGTTATTTATTATATTATCATTTAACTAATACAAAACCTAAAAATACTAGTTTTCTATGTTTAATTAAAAAATTGAATAAATATAGCTTAAATAATGTAATTGCTCACATGCCCATGCAAAGTATCTTCCTGGTTAGCAAAAAGAGGTATTAAACTCACTGCAAAGACAACATCTATTTCTGCACTACCTGCTTTAATGGTTACCACTCAGGAAAGATCAGAGTTTCATTAGCATAGTAGCAAAAACAAGATTAAAACAGAGACTTTACCCACACACCTAATGGAAAATTGCAATTCAATTAAAGAGATTAAAAAAAAATAGTCACTGGATACAGAATCCAGGGATTCAAAGTCAAGCAAGTATTTCACAGACTGTGAGTTCCTCCATCCCACCTTCCTGTCCCTGATGCGATACACCCGTGCATTTGACTCTCAGACACACTCGCTGCACCAGCAGTTCGTCCTGTGCCAGGTGAGCAGCATGGTTAGCAGACACTGTCAGCCTTAGTATTTGAATATTGACATTATTTGGTGTTAAACATATTCTGAAGTTTTATCATCACTTGGCATGCAGCTTCCTTCATATCTCACCAGGATTAGAGACTTGGGGAAAATAAAGTGTGCTTACCACGGTAAGTACTCAGCTACCTAACCTCGGAGCTCCTGTGCCTACTAGCTCTGGTAACTCCTCTTCAGGCAGCTCTCAGAGGAGGGGGTGTATAGGCATTAAGGCATCTTTCTCGAGCTGAGTTTTTGAGGGGAGTGCTTTGCAGCTTCAGAGGGTTTTTTTGTTTGTTTGCTTACTTGGGGGTAGTTTGGTTTTTTTTTTCCCCTCCCTTTTATTTTTTCAGTTGGTCTTCAAACTGACTGCTCTTCTCTCAGCAGCAGGTTCCCATTTAGGATTTCTTCTTTCATTATCTTAATCCTTTGTTAAATTCTGCTGGAAAAAATGCATCTCCAGCATGAGACCAGTGCTTGGTAGTAGCTGTGGTGGTTTCACACTGTGTTTGCTCTGCATTGCATTGGAGAGGTTGACTATCCCCAGAGTGAATCAAAGCTTGCTATTTTGGGTGTTTTTTCCTCTGACTCTGATCCAGTCTGCATCCATCTTTGCTGCTGCTGGAGGAAGCTGAAAGTTTCTGTAAAGTGAGGGGAGCAGACATTCCTGCCAGCAGCACCCATCTGCTGCTGCACTGAGATGGAGGAGCTGGATATTTCACACAAAAAGAAAATGTAATTAACCTAATTACTCCTATTTACTACAGGCTTCCTGCTATATACTTCAACTACCTGGTTCAGGTTTGCTTGCACAGCAGTGGAGAACAACAGATGCCTTTGCTCAGGCAAGCTGAGGGCTCCTCTGGTTCACTGGGGATGCCAAAGGACACGGGTGCCACCACCATGGCCAGAGCTGCTGAGGCAGAGCCGTGCCCTTCCCTGGCCGTGCCCCACGTCAGCTGCAAAGTGCTACTGTGGGGTGCTTTGAGAAAAGGATGCTTTTGCCACGGCCAGTTGCGGTGGCGTTAGGTGTCAGGGACAAGCATGTAACAATGCAAACACTGCAGTGCAACAAGTGGGTCAAACATGCGTGCAAAACCCTGCCATCATTATTAGGAGAAAAATCCTATCTCCTGCTGACAGACCCGATGACATAGGAGTGCTGCCACACCAAGAAGCTAAGATCTGACTGTGGAGACAGGACATTGCAAAGGGCCATCCAGAGCCACTGTGAGGGACCCTGGAAGGGAAGGCAGGAGTGACGGATGGTCCAAGCTGGGAGGTACAGGGCCATTACGCAATGCGGGAGGGAGGAAATGCATCCCATGCTGTTGAGGCACTGAGGGGGAAGCAGTGTTTAGGAGTTGGCTTGGAACAGGGTAGCAGTGAACATATGTGGCTGCTGGAGGGTGCAAGGCAGACGTGACTGGGGAGTGCATGGGCCATTGCTCTTCAGGGGCAAGACTGTGATCAGCAACAGAATTTTCCAGCTGAGTCAGTTCATTGGGATATATAAAGCAATAACCTGTACTAATTAATACAGGAGTTATAGCAGCAAATCACTTTGAGTACTATGGATTTTTTTTTTTTAAAAACCAGAAGGATACTTTAGATTCTCTCAAAACCTGCCCCAACTCTGCCTCTCCACCAGCCCCAAAGTTCAGAACAGCACTCCCCATGTACTTACCAGTGTGCACCCCAAGTTCAGTCTTTCCTTTCTGGGTTCCTTCATCCCCCACTTCCAGGGGAGCTGTAGGAGAGCTGCTACCTCCCCTCTCCTGCCTGGACATGTAAAGAAAAGTGTAGAACACAGAGAGGCAATTTATTGCTGGTAGGAAGGGAGCTCAGCTGCTTGCAATTGCTGGGGGATTATTCCTCCTCCTCTGGATGGTCTTCACTGCCCGAGGGCAGGGAAAGGGCAAAACCTCTGAGCAGCCTCACCTGGCTGCTCCCCTTTGGAGCTGGGGAAGGTGCCCAACCAAGCCATCTCCCTACTCCTCACATCTCATTATGTCTTTCTTCTTTGCAGGTCCAACACTCACTCACTCACTTCTTTTTCTCTTCTTACATTGCCAAACCTTCAAGCTGGGACTTTTGCCAGCCCCAAGGAGAGACAAAGTCCTTTTCCAGGACCTGCTGTTTCACCCTTACACCTCTCTTCCATCCTTCTTTACCCCAGCTCCCTTGCTCTGTCTTGTGCCATGGGGTTCTGCTGTCCTTGATAATTAGACATTTCCACTGTTCATCAAAATAATTGGGCTCCAAAGCATTCCTTGAAAGCTCTGAATTGAATCAATGTGCCTTTGCCATTGATCTTCTCTGATGTTAGTGTTTCCCCGTGCACAAAGCAATGAAGAACAGGAGTCAGGTGGGTGACAGGGAGGCACCGTTCAGTCACAAGCAGTGCCACACAGTGCTGCCAGAAACCCCAAGAGCAGAGCAAGTGTTCAGTTAGGAGGATTACAGCACAGAAAATTCTAATAATGGCACATCAAACTCACTGGCAATAGTTAGAGTTCTAAAAGCAAAATTTAATAAATTAACATATGCATGCCAGATAAAAATACAAAATTACAATTGAAATAGCAATAATAATAAAGGAACACTGCTCAGCATTGCAGATTTCACTGCAACCACCATAAACATCATGGAGAATTACTTAAAGTAACATTTAAAATACACGTTTCTGTTAAAAACAAATTCCTATATGATGGAAAAAATTGAAAGAAACCCAAGAAGAAATCTGCCCCAAAAGTGGCAGAGAATGATATGCAATGTCAATAAACTGCCAGAGGTTCCATTTCACGTAAGTCATCCTTCTTTTTAGTATCAGGAACCAATTACATAGAACATAAAAGCAAATTCACAACAGGTTTACACGGAGAAACATGCTGAATTACAATCACAAACTATCCAGAACAAAGATGCTGCACCAGTTCAGTTGTTTTCTTCATGGAATGAGTCTCACCAGAACAGGGAGAACAGGGAGCAAATCATGCAATAGCTTTAGGCTTTTTGTTTTTTATTTCAACATGATAAACACCCAGGATTACTAGTACTGGAAAGTATGTGTTAACCTTTTTCAACATCAGCTGAATGGCACTACAGAAATGACAAAGAGTTCCTTCATTTTTATCCTGAATACATCGAAAGCTCTAGCAAATATGGAATTCAGCAACAAGAGCCATTAAATTACTTTAAAATATTCCTTCATCCATAGAACACTGTTGCTTCCTCTTTTATTACAAAACCCCCAGAATATTCAAAATAAAATGTCTTCATTTTTTATAAGCATCTCCACCACAAGTCTCTGATAACGGATGTCATTCAATGCAGCCATTGCATCCAGTTCTGGCGCTCTCATAAGAGTTGGTCCAAAAACTATGCCCAGATTCTCTGCACTCATCAGATTTTCCTTCTCATGGAGTGTTACTCTGTAAAAAAAAGGACAGTGTTTTTCACATCCCTTCTGTGCCAAAGCTATGCCTGGATATGCTTGAAAACAAGGGAAACTGGACAGAAATGTTTGCCTTTCCCCAAAGCCTAGGAGAGGCTGCCATTTCCAGCAGGATACATATGGATGCGTTGGGTGAAACAGTCAGAAGTCAGTGGGTGCAAATGCTGTGTGGGTTTATGGAGAACCCGAAGTCTCTGTCCTCCTACCACGCACGTGGACTACGGTTACTTGCAGGAGGGGTCGGTACTCTGTGGTGAGGGACGGGGCTGAGGGGTGAATTCAGACAAGTCAGAACAATTTTGCTTTTGCTCTTTACAGCGGCACTATTCAGAGGCTGTTCCTATGGGGAGCAGACTGTGCTTGTTACTACGTTAGCAGTTTCATGGTCGCTAGAGACATGGTACTGTGCCCACCCAGGTGGGATTCTGCCCAGGTTGCCCTGGTGGCATGGCTCCCTGCAGTCACACTGCTCCTCTCTCGTGCGTGTGGTGGCAATGGGGGTGAAGCACATCACATGTGAATTCCCTGCCCTCAGGCACTACAGGCTGACTGTGCTAAGATGGACGCCTGGTTCCTCTTCAAGACAAATTATGCCCTGTGGCGTGTACTAAAAAAAAAAGTGAATTATCAGTTTCGGGAGGCTTTGAAATCGCCAGGGTCTCACTGCAACCTCATCTGCACGGCAGTCTGAGCAGGTCATGAAACCTGTGCTCTGCCAGGCCTGCTTCCACCCTTCCCTCTTCTGGGGTCCTCTGCAGCTGCTGCAGAGCCAAGACCCCGCTCAGGGAAGCCTCCCGCCGCCTGGATCCCACCTGCAGAAAAGGAGGAGGTGGGGAGCCCACCTTCTGCTGCCCCACAGGAACCCGACCTGCTCAAAGCTGTGGCTGAGGCCCTGCTGCAGGGCAGGTCTGCAGACCACCTCCAGAAATGCAATCTGCCCAAGAGGCACAGCTACAGGAGGGGCATCCTCTGCCGCGGCCGCTGCAGAAACACGTCTGCTCGGCAAACTGCTGCCCAGCCACGGCGTCCTGGGACGGCATTTCTCAATGTGGGCTCAGGGGCAGCTCGTGTTCTCCTGCACCGCTCTGCTTCAGCACAGAGAACGTCGGGGAGGACATCTGGCCTGGAGGACCCTGACACTGAGTGTGCCCATCGCTACTGCCTGCTAAAGCGGGCACAGGAGACACAAACGTTCCTCCAAGCCTACACTTCTGCCTGGGTTTATCCTGGTGAGTTGCCTCACTCAAGGAAACAAATTTAGATTATGCAAATGTTTTAATACACACTATGGCTTAAAGAATCCATAAGGATTCTCAGAAACAACTAAGAATCCAGGGACAGCAACTGAAAGAGTCTGGCTAAATTATTTCTCTTTTCACCTCTGTGGCATCTTGCATTGCATGAACAAACCCTTTGGTATATATATAAAAAAATTCAAGATTTTTCTTCCTTTTTTCCTCTTCTGCCTTAACTTTTATTTTAAAACAAGTCAGACTGATGTTTCCAAGCTGCTATGTCTTCAGTCTGTAATTATTCCAGATAAAGGAGTTGTGTCTGATTACCTGAATTCAGCAGCAAGACAACAGCCTGTCGAGCACCACAGCTCTTTCTAACAAATGTATTAAAAGGAAGTTTAAAAACGAGTGAATTTTGTCACCCTTTTACCTTATTATTCCCTTATACCAGAAATACGATGTGCAAAAGCAACTTGCTAATGAGAGCAGCAACAGCTACTGTGGAACAGGGAAGGAAAAATTAACTTCACACTTCACAAGCAGTAAGGTGCATTTTTTCTTTGTTCCTGAGTCTCTCACCCCTGTGTCTGTTCTAAAACATCCATTAGAAATGTCACTGAAATAAATGGACAAATCAGGCAGAAACCCTGCAGCTAAATTTTCCCTGAGGCACTCAGCACAGTCAACATATTCCTACTTGTAGAAGAACTATAAAAGGAAAGAAGCAGAAGAAAGCTTAACATAAAGTATTTTTCTAAGGAAAGGGAATTATTCTTATATATTGACAGTAAGCTCATGTTACTTGAGAAACTAAAATGGATACTCTAACATGCCACATTGATTTTTTTTTTTCCCCTGCTTTCCTGAAAGAAATAGAACCTGCACTGCTGTACTGGATATTAATCCGTCAGTCTCTCTCTAACAATTTTTCAGCCTACTGACCAACTTCAATCATGTCTCAGGGAGCAGGAGAAACCTCAGGGAGAATTTATGCTCCTATGGTTTTGAGAAGGTGGCAGGTGGAACAAGGGGCTCCATGCTGATGAGGAATGGCTGGCAGACCTCACCAGACGTGTGGCTGGAGGGCCAATTAGCACTGTGCCTAACCTGTGTCAGCTCAAGCCTAGTGTGTGCCGTCTTTTTTAGGGTGTCAGGGATGACTAGGGTAGATGAGACTTAGCAGGACAAGACACCAGTCTATCGCCATTAAGCTGTATTGGTTCCTTGCCCAGGGAGTGTCTTATTACTCCCAGAGGTATGAACAGCTTTTTTATCATAAATATTAACCGTAACCTTAAATATAGAGCAATTTTTTTAGGCAGATGACTTCTGTGCTTCAAAACTGTGAGGTTTTTTTACTTATTTCCTTTAAGTGCTTTGCAAGTGCTTGAAGTGATATAAACCCCAGTGTTTGGGTATTTGCCATTGTGCAGACTATCATTACACACTGCAGTCCATCTCCAGGATTTGGTGGGCCTTGCCCAGACTTTTCTGGAGATCCTAGCATGGTCTTTGCTAAAAATGAGTTTGGTTTAGAGTTCTTTCCAGTAGTCCACCTACCTTTTCAGATGTGCCATGAGATACCGTAATGTTTCACAGTGTGCAGGCGGCAGCAGTTTCAGCGCCTCATGGAGAATTTCCAGCTGTTCATCCGGATCGGTGGTTTCTGAAACACAGAAGTTTAACTGTCACCACATGTACAGACAGAATTCACACAAAAAAGTATGAGAACAGTGGCCTGCAGAGGAGATAGGGTCTCACAGCTCTGCTGGATTACCATTTCCAGAACCTATCTAAGCCTCATCGTGGAAGATTTGCCTGTCCAAAGAGGTGCTCAGAGCACAGGCAGGATATGACTGGTTTTGGACAAAGAAAACTCTTCAAAGCCAACTGCAATACACCAAAAGATTCCCTGCAGCCCACTAAAAAAAATCCCCCTGGCAATCCTTGCTGACTGGACTAGTTTTGCACAAATAATGTACAGGTGCAACCCTGGGACAGCAGAAGGTACTGGGAACTCTGCCATCAGCATCTTTGGCTGTGTCCATGCTGCTTGGAAAGAGCCTTCTCCAGAGGAGCAGGAAGGCCAGCATCCGGCCCTTGTTTTCTACCCACAGCTCCCTCACACCTTTCCAGGTGTGGCTGATGTGACTGTTACATTGCAGAGATGCTTCAGGCAGCCAGGACGCTTGGGAGAGATTTTCCAGCTGGGCTTACTGCCCTGCTTGCAGACTCACTGTCTGCAAGGCCAGCCTTGAAGGTGGCCTTAGGATGAGTGCCTATCAGCTTATGAAAACACTCAAAATGGACACCTCTAGAAACAAAAGACTTCTTATTTCTAAACATTTTCATAAATCACCTTCTTTTTGGCAACATAAAATCAACAGGCTTTAAATGTCACTGTCAAGTACCAGGGATTCATGCAAGACGTACAAAGCGATGTAATCCATAATGTGTGATGAAATGGAAGCACTCCTGGTGACAAAGGCAAAGAAAAACCTAACTGTGATCATGTAGCACCACGCGGTCATATCGTAATGGGCAGCGCATATTTACTCCTGCAATCCTTACTAAATAGGGCATGCAGGGTAAGAGCTGATGGGACAGCTATTAAATGATTAGACAAGTACTGCACAAAAAGGAGAAGAGAAAGTTGAGAATGAAAACCAGGAAGAAAATGCGTTACACTTACTTGCAGACTCTATAAACTTTGGGTAGGCATCGTACGTGATGAGTGGAATTGGCAAATCCCTGAAGTACAGTTTAAGTGCACCAGTGATAATATTGATATCTTCATACATATTCACAGAAATATCAGCTTTTTCCCCATCTGTGTGGAGAAGGCACTGACATTAAAGCCTCGGAAATGTAAACAGGTGTAAAACAGCATTCAAAAGAAAGTAAGTTGTTTAAGCAAGCTTTATTAAGAAGGACACAAAGGCAGACTTTGGCTTTTATAAGGCAAACAGAGTTACTGGGCTGTGAAGTTCTCAATTTCAGGGTGAAAATCTCAAGCATTTGATAAAGACACCTATCCTTTCTTAATTTCAAATTATTACAAAAAATGCACTTTTTTTGTGAGAAACCTGCCTGCCTGATCTAGCAGTATCTATGTTGTAGAAATGTGTGGAAGTTTAGCTATTTCTGAACACTCTGCGTTGCCAAACAACACATTTGTCAGCACTGAATGAGAAATCAGGGGAGTCTGTGAAAAAGAGTAAAAGAAAGAAATCCAACTTAGCCCATAGCCTCCTTATTTTATAGGAAAAACATGTGTTTACCATTTAGCTACAGCATACTACCTACTCCTGACCGCAGTGGACACAGATCCAGAACTTGGCTTCTCCAGTGCATCCCCACCCTGCTAACATTGCAGAGGAGGCAGATGTTGTCTGAATAGGTCCGGTCCTCCGGAGAAACAGGAGGGTGAGTTTCCAGCATGGATTTTGGCCTTGATTTCTATGGGGATGGGGGACTGCAGCTGTAAAGCCTTTACTTTCCCACTGCCTTTTCTCAGAGAGAAGAGTTTGTTCTCACTGACCTTGTTTTATACTGTAATAATTCAAACTCTGTTTGCACTATTGTATTCATCTTATTATTTTGGAGCTTTCATCCAGAAAGATGGACTTAAGTTGCACAGCCCTCTTAAGGCACTTCGCCACTTGCCCTCTATCCCTCCCCCACCGCCCTGAGCATAGTTTTACTTGCAAACTAGGGCAGTAGTTCAGAAAGCTTTGTCCTTTCCTATGCACATCATTACTGAAGGACAGATACTGAGGGAAGAAGAAAAATAGATTTCAGTAGTAACGGCCAAAGTGAAGCTGATAAGGCTTTTCTGCTGGGGAGGCTCCCCTCCTGCTAGCGCAGCCGCTGGACTCCTTCAGCCCACTGATGCAGCAGAGCATGAGACAGACAGAGGCTGTGCAGAAGAACTGAGTATATTTAATAGATCAGCACACAGTTCCAGCATGCAGGAAGGACTGTACCTCTGTCAAACGCCATTTTGACATCTTCGATAAGATCACTAAATCCTGAGACTCGGTATAGTCCTTCGGAATTAAGACCTGCAATGAATGTTTTAACAAGATTAAAATCAGTCTTAATTTTATAGTTTCCTTCCACCTAGTTCTTCTTTTGCCAGGTTCTTCATTTAAGGCAGAAAAAGCAGACACCTTTTAAAAGCCTTATCAGGCTTTTCTTTCAGAATGAAATCTTATCCTGGCCTTTTAACCCTAACCCTTGCATTAATTGCCTTGTTATATCACCACTAAATTATGTTTATGCAAATTATTTCAGAGCTGAAGAAACATATTAAACCAATTACAACCGATTCAAAAATAACTGAGATTACCATAATGTTCAGTCATTATTTCAGAATGAAAACAAATACTCTAATTCTAGAAAAGGATACTCAGTGTGGGCTAGGGAAACTAACAAGAGGAAACACGTCAATACTAACTGCCTTTGTTTTAGCATACTCCTTTGATTTTTAAAATAAAAATATTACTGGAAAGATAGGTGCCAATATATAACTATAAAGCAGTAATTGTCCATTAAGCAATTTCTAGCACAATCTATAAACATTACAAATGGGTATGAACCATGAAATAATGCCAAGTATGGTATTAGCTGTGCATGGTAATTGGCAGTCATAAAATGTCTTGTGCAAATCTGTTTTGAGCAATCACATATTCAGCAGAAACACAGATGACCCAGATCAATCTAAACGGATTATCAGTAAAGCAACGAAAGTCCATTAACCATGCCTTACCTCTAGATTCAATTTCCCTAATGCACATATCTACTACCATTGGTCTCTTAGTGAAGTGTGCTTTTACTAGCGTCGTAAGGTCACAGCTGTACACTTTTTTGACATGCTTCAGGTCTGGCTTGCAGTCATTTGGGACCATCTTGGAACACTGCTTGTGCACATTTAAACCACAATCTGAGAGAAAAATGAAAAGACGATTAGGCTGGTGTTTGGTGAAAATGTGTCCCCAGGGTCAGTACCGCAGAGTACGCATGGCTCTGGCAGGATCTGACCTGATCTCACAACTACTGCGTCTGTTGAGACCCCTTAACCATCAAATGCGTGAGACAGGGACAGACCTGAAGCAAGACAGATTTTTCTACCCAAGACGTTTCTTCTACCCCTAGAAGATTTAACACAAAGTGACAAACTTTTGTTTTTCCAAATCAGGATCTAAGGGTCAATTATGTTCCTCACCACTGTCACATTATATTGCTACCATGATCTAAACCTTCTTCCCAAGTTGCTGTGGGCTTCCTAACACTTACAGTTTTAACGTAGTGCTGACCTGTGGCACACAGACACCTCCTGGGGGAGATGGAGGTAGGGAGTGGGTCTCAGAAGGCTACAACCCCTCTGCAGCGTGCCTCCACAAGGCAGCCCCAAGACACGAACCACGTCAAAGACTCCTATGCTCTTGCCAGGCATGGCAGCCCATGCTTAGTGCTGCTAGTGACAAAGCCCACCGCCCAGCTTGGAGGGGAGCTCAAAAGTAGATGCAGGGGTCACCAAGCTGCTGGTGGTTTCTTCCTACCGAACAGTTTACAAAGGAACTTCCTAAATCACAGCGGCTGCAATTCTGATGCTGTTTCAAAGAGTGTGTCTGAAACAAAGTGTTGGCAGGCACCAAACCAATTCTGTTTACTTTAAAAATGAATAAATAAAACAACTCCACAGCTTTATTGTAAACATACTGAGAATGAGACTTAGTTTAAGTGAAACTAATTGAAATCAGGCTACAAAAAAATTTTTGTTCTGCCCAAAATCACTCAAAACATAATGCCTAGGGTTCGGGAAAAAAATCTTGGAAAACACCATCAGTTATACAACGAAGAACTTGAAGGATCAATGACTTGATGGAAGCCTGTACTTCCTTTCCCACCGCGGTACTGAGCATTTGTCTGTATAGATTCCCTTTGTATTTCATTCCTGATGATTTTGCCAATAATTGTATTTTCATTAACGTTCCAAAGATTATTTGATGTTGTTCTTTCCAAAACAGTAAACCCCACAATTCATGGGTAAGTTTAATTTCCACTAAGTCAGCTGCAGCCTGCTGCCAAAGTCACTTTGTTTACTTACTTAACAGGCCTGCAAAGCATGCAGCTTTGTCACTTGGGATCCTCTGTAAAACATCCAATCTCTGGTTGCAATTAAAGTTGGGCATGTCACCTTCAATCAGTCAAAACTCACACAGATCTCAAGCCAGATGAAATGGCTGATTAAAATTCTCTTTAGCTATTTCTATGCAGGAGCGACTCCCTTCCTTGCAAGGAGTGGTTACCATGCCAGACAGGGAGCTGGGAATGCTGAATTTCCCACCTGGTTGTGATTTTGTGCTGCCAACCCCACCTTAGGCAAAGCCATGCAACGCAATACCTGGCCCCTGGCAAGCACGCAGTAGCCTTGGGGCTACCACGGGGGCCCACCCTGGTCAGCCTGAGTGGCTTGCTTTGACCCACAGCCCTCTCCCGGGCTGGCCCCAGAAGCTGCACATCACGGCTGGCTGTGCTGGAGCCCCAGGCAGCGGCAGGCTCAAGTGCTGTCTCCAGGTGTGGAGAGGTTCCATTTGGTCACTCAGGTTCCTCCAGTGTTTGCTCAGTTGCCTCATTGGTGACAGAGTGGAAACAGTAACAGTCAAGCAAATCCTTTCACCCGAGCACTTATTTAAATCCCACATTTAATTAAGTGCTCTAAGACCCCGAACTGGAAGGTGCGTGACCACACCACCTCTTCACTCACAGCATCTACCCTACCTGTGGTCCTGGGATGTGGAACGAGGAGACTCTGAGCATGCCAGCCAGCGCAGGCAAGGGGAGCTCCACCTGCTTTAAATATCTATGCCCAGCACTACATTTTGTCTGAACTTTGAAAAAACAGGTCTGTCCGTGCTTTAAATAAGGAACCCAAATCCACTGGAAACATGTGACCTGAACCCTTTAGTGTCTCAGTGCTTCAGCTGTAACGTGGGAAGGAGCAGTTGTTCTTGCCTCCTCTGAGTCTTGCAGAAACAAATTTATTAAATGCCTGTGAAAATGCTGAGGAAAAATCACCCATCTTTGGCGTAAGATCTGAATACTGTGCTGTTAGTAAGACCAGCACTTTTAACAACAAGAAGACAAAATACTGAATAGGTGCTATTAAGCAAGTACCATCCATTTTGCTTTCAGAATAAAAATGAAGTTGTGGAGCAAAATAATAAGCAGTCAAATAATTAGAGGCAATGTCTTAATGCACACACAGAAGGGAAGCAAATTAGGACCACATAGGAAATCTTAATTCTTGATTTCCTTTATTTTGAAACCTTAATTTTGCAATAATAGTATTTACAAATGAAAATATAATTATTGCACATAGAATTCCTAAAATTGCTGCAAGAAGCACCTATTCCAACATGTGTGAAATGCTCTAGTATGTTTGTCAAAAATTATGTGTACAAGACTGGAATGGCAGCGTCTCACTCATGAGGACTCACAAGTGATTTTTTGAGTGCAAATTAGCTGCTTCACACAGAGCGCAATATAGCTTAGAGTTATGTTTCTGGGAATTCAAGGATAATTAAAACTTAAATATAAAAAAAAAAAAAAAAAGAAGAAAAACATGCTTCCAAGTGTCTTATACTTGACTTTAAGTAATTATCGCATTCACTGAGATCATCCTAATTATATTGATATACAAGAAAGTTTCATTTCATTAAAATATTTAACTTACAGAGATGTTTTCAATGTGAAAACCTTGCTTCTGAAAATAACTGTGTTATTTCTAATCCCATAGATTCAAATGGGCTTTGGATCTGACCTCATTAATACCAGAATAATAATTACAAATGCAAAAGTCAACTTTTCTCCTCTCTTGTTTGTTCTTCCTTGGCATTTCATTAGATTTTACATACCAGCCCGCTGCTTAAGGGCTTATAAACACTCCTGAGAAACATTTAAAACCTAGAAATATTTCAGATACTTAATCCTTAGAAAATGCATAAGTACTACGTTCAATATTATTGGGCTGTGTGGATTCCTTCTATAATCAAGACTCCTTGCCTCTTATGTAAGCATAGGAGACCACCTTTCTTTAGCAATTCCACATCAATAAATACTTCTAGGAGATTTCAGTGAATTTGCAACAGAAAAGTTGTATTTTTTCCAATAAAGAAGCTGAAATTCACCAATGCTGTGCTTGATACCAGGTGGGCCCCTCTCTCCAGTCAACAATACTTCATGAAAGGCAGAACAGCCGTGTCTCAGTCACTAGTCTTTGGTTCAGCTGATAACTTAGGACAAAGGATGATATCTTGCTAACTCCAGCAAGGTGAAAAGCACAATGGCAGGAAGTCAGTCCTCCTCTCCACAGACCACTGGGAATGTGCTAGCCTTATACTCTAACTATGCTCAGCTCACTGGCTAGTACTAAAAGACAGCAATTATGCTGAAAATTGCTTATTATTAAATAAAAATGTCCTCTGTTCTCATTGCAGATGCTTCATGAGAGCTTCAAAACCCATTATTTTAGAATCAGCTAGGAAGGAACAAGAAAGCAGAGTCCTGAATCTCTCTGCGTGCTACTGCACGGTGAGGTCTTAGAACAGTTTGCCTTGTTCTTCAAGCTTCATGATTTGGCTGGGTTCATTAAGACCAAGAGGATTCATCTTATTTCAGGTTTAGGGTCTATTTACTTCTGGTTTTATAAAAATAAATCCAGAATAGCTAAGTTGGCATTAGCAACTTTACTCCAGATCTGAAGTAACCAGGAGCCTTATCCGTTTCTTATAGAAGTTCATCAGAGCTTACTTGCTGGCTGGCTATACAAATTTGTGAGGAGCTAAAGAAAAATCTCCCTAAAGCACTGTATCTGCTGATAAATCTTATAATAATACGAGACAGATTTAAAAGATGCAGCCATGAACCCTTGCAGGTCAATAGGAAAACTTCTGCTGACTTCAGTTAATCAGAATTTCACCTTATACAGAGATGATTTCTCAGGACTAGAATTGTAAGTCACGCTTACTATTCCTTTTTACAGTGCTATTAAACTGTGGCCACCTTCCAAATATGCCAAATGTGACAAAAAAAAAAAATGCAGTCATAAATTCAAGAGTTTATAGGAAGTTTTGATATTTTTTTTTGGGGGGTGGGGAAAGGGTGGGAAGTGTCATTTTAGATGACAGGTTTAAAAGTCTGTGATAAGCTGCCCTGACTTTAATGACATATTGATCTAGGAGTTCAAGTGAGCTGTGACATTACTTCTATGAGAGGTATTAAATTTAAAACTAGCCTGACAACACTTTCTTAAGATACCTAGAAAAAGGTTTGGTAATGCTTTAGAAACAACTAACACTGATGTTAGTCCACTGGGCTGAAAGAACAAATAACGCGTTCACATTAATGCATGAGCAGAGCCAAAAGATAGATGTACGTTAATACTGCTCCATGAGCACACATTATAAATATTTGCAGAGACTAAAATATACTTAGCTGTCGCTTTTTGTTATACTGCTGATTTGACTTTAGTCAGTTTTAGATTTCCTTTGGTTTATGATTTACTGGCTAACACGGCTGCTGATCACGCTCCATTGGAACAACACCGTATGCTACATACATCACCCTAATTATATTTTTTAATTATCTCAAAGAAAATTTATGCATTTCATCATTCTTATGAGCAGCTTTAAGAGCTAAAAGTTAGATTTACATTATCTGCAAAAAGTTCTAGAAGACTCCTCAGAGTTTATGGTAAGTGCGAGAGGGTGGGATGCACACCACTGGGGCACTGGCACTGCATGTTGCCTTGGGCAGGTCCACGTGGTACCCACCAGTCGGGACAACACCCTCACCTTTGGTAAGCCAACATGAAAAGACAACGGGTTCTACACAAGCACAAAGTATTGGCATCGTTACTTTTTCAAGGGTGAAAAGGTTATAAAGGAATTTGCTCTCATAAATCAATCATGAGCTAGTAGTTTTCCTTTAATAATTTAACGCTCTTCTCTGTAGCAAAGGAAGCAGTGTTTTCTGTTCCCCTGGGCACAGCACATGCGAAAAAGCACATGAAGGCAGCAACCCCCCTGGCCCTCCGTGCTGCACTTTGTGCTTCCAAGCACAAGGCGGGGGGTGCTGTGAAGGTCTGCCCTCTTCCTCCTCCTCAGCAGAGCTGTACCAGCCTGGGTGCTAACAGTGGAGCTGCTACACTGCCTTACGTACGTGTCATTTGTTAACGTGCATCGCACATCTGGAAGCAACCTTGGTCCCACCAGAGTCTTAAGCCACTTTATTAAACAGTGCCATGGCAAAAATTGCTTCCAAACCTAGGTGTATGCACCTCCAAACCTGCTGTCATCCGTACTATTGTATCATGCACTATAGCTTACATTATTCATTACATTATTCGAATTTCTAGATGACAGCTAGTTACTTGGCCACAAAATTACCTACTACTACAGAAAAATCAGGGCTTATGAAATAAAAAGAAAAAAAGCCCATCAAACAAGCTAATCCCCCCCTTATCCCAAATCAAAAGAATATGTATGTCTGCACCTCCAAAAGCTGGACATGTTTGTTAGCGACGGTTTGATTTTATGGAAGCCTTGAAAGATCAGTCAGTTTGTTCAAAAAGTTCCCTGGCTTCCTGCCACGACACCTGCCCACCTCCTCAACAGCTCCCCTGATGGGCTGCTGCCTTGCTCAAGGCTTCCAGGTCTGTGTGGGCTTGGAGATAAAGCTGTGTTTAGGACTTAGAGTTTTAAGAATACATACGTCCAGAATAGCTTCCCCATGGGAACGGCTCTGAAGCAAGGTTCTGCTGCCTGATTAGCATTTAAAAATTTTGGAGCTCATTCTGCGCAGGAACACCACCAGATCCTGAGCTGGTGGAACAGCCTGTCAGGCAGCGTGCATCTTCTCCAACAGCATCCCCACCTGCCTGGGATGGGCACGGACTCTTCTCCAAACAGTCCCCTTCCCACAGCCCTCATCTCCGTGGCTTTGTTTTGCTCTTGTTCCCTTTTTGGGCTGACTGTCCATGCCCTACAGGAAAACCAGCAGGAGCTTGGATATGTTTTTAGGGTACAAGCATGGGCAGAACAGGAGCTTATCATGACTGAGGCATGCAAAATACCTTGAGAGCAGGCAACACGGTGAGCACACCTTGCCTTCTCCTTTGCTCAGCTATTGTCACAAGAGCATCAGCTAATTCTGCCAGGCACTAGAAGTGTAAGCACTGTGTCTGCACAACTAATGCCTGAGGATGGGCAGGCTCCTTTGTGATCTCCTTCATCCTTACACAGCTGCAGAGCAATGCAGGGCTGTCCAACACCAGGGATTTAATAGCAAGGCAAAACAAAACTGCAAAGGAAATGGGGCAGTTGTACATTTTTCAATTGCTGGAGAAGGAAATGGATTAAATGGGGAAATTAAGCAGTAATTCACAAAATAATCCTGCTTTGAGACTGTACTTTAACTTTTCTGAAAGTGAACTCCTGGGGCTTACTGCAGTCAGGGCTGGCAGCAACATTGCTTGGGCTCAGCCAGTGGCAGCTGGTTGCCCCCACACTGATAGTTCAGCTGCAAGTTTATTTCTATCAGTTTTTCAGAGAGAAGTTATCTACTCCAGGAAAAGCAAAAGATAAGCAACTGCTACATTGGTGGCAAGCCGAGATAGTTCAGAGCAAATCTATCAAGGCAGCAGAAATGGTGCTTCATCTACAGCCTCAGAGGGTGGTGCTGCCTGGTGTTGAAAGGAGCAGCCCAAAACACTATCAAAAGCATCCAGCAAAATACAGTCAAAAAGTTATCTTTCCTTTAAGATAAGCTAATTAATGCTCTTAAACCAGCCTGTTCTAAAAAAATCTTCTGATTAAAACATTTATTCATTAAGAACAACATGTAAAAGAGCACAGAGGAAGGAGGAGATTATACAGTAACTTACACAGTTCTGATGGGCACGCAGCAGCTTGACAAGTCTACCAGTCTTTGTCTACAAGTCTCCTTCGGTAGTACACTAACAGCATCATTAATGCCATACTCTAGTCTCCGAGAACACACACTATTCTCCATTAATGCTACTGGGTGTTACGTGTTTGTATCATTCATAAAATGAACTCCCTGGTGCATATCTGCAAATTTTCTTTGGATATTGTTATAGTTTCTCTCCTAAACACATCCTGGGCAATGGGCTAAGCCCTGTGAGCACAGGGGAGCCTTACATAGGAAAAATGTAATTATGAATACAGTTTTTTAAGTTCATGCATTGGATTTTGAGCTGGGGTAGTCTCACATCTTCATTAGCTTCAACTGAACTTCAATGTTTACACAAACTGGTGGCATTATAATTTCAAACACTTCTTCAGTCATTTCTACTTATGGCAAAAGCCTGCAGGAAAGCACGCTGGAGATGGAGCATGCTGTCAGAAAAGGCAGATTCCTTGCATACAGATGAGTCTTCATGCCACAAAAAATTTAAGGACCTGTGGCTAGGATGCAAAAATTGGAAGCACAACCCTCTGAGGCAGTGAGGCACATGCCTATTATAAGGATTCACTCTAAGGAAGCAAATCTGTCTTTAAAGAAGTTGATGAAAAAAAGATCAAATTTGAGAGCATAACATTTAAGAAAAAATAAATTATTTCTGTTCTGCTGGATATTCCTCTACTATAGTCAAACTAAGTCCACCAATTAATATCCTACATGATCCAAATCCCCGGACATCACCCTAAATCTTACTTTTGGAAGACAATAAAGTCTTCCTATGTTTGGTGGCTTGCATTAATCCCAAAACCCTTTGTAGTCAAGATGTCAGTCAACAGCTTACTTTGACCAATAACTACCCTTCAGGTGGGAAACACAGTGTCTACATTTACCTTTTGTCTTTATAGAAGGAAAAGACATACTCCTACTCCTTTGTCTGCCATAAAACCCAAACCAGGACAAGCCAGGGAGACTCCATCTTCCAAGGGTTAATCATACAGGACTGTACTTGACAAGACACTGAATGCACTCAAGGCTGTGTTTTGGCAGAGAGGGACACATTCAGTCATGCTGCACTGCACCAAGGCATGAGACCAGGCAGTTCAAGTTGCTAAGGCATCCTTGCTGGTTGCTACGGCATGTGTACTGTTATGAATGTTTAGATCTGGTTTATTATTTTTCAAAGGACTGTCTTAGTTTGTGTAACATAAACTAATCTTATCAGCCATTAGAAATAAGCTCCACTTTTTCCTCTGGCTGCTCCTCCTTTCTGAAATGGGTGATATTTATCTTTGTTGTCCAGTCTTCGATTGTCCCACACTTGTCTTGCATGTTTTTGTGCTTCTGCAGAGAAGAGGATTTAAAATGGTTGACAGTAGCCCTTGCAGTAATCCATTTGTATCTGTTAAACTTAACACTTCTGTACAGCAAATAGAGTCCTCTTGAGATGTGCGACTGCTTGCTATAAAAAGCAAATGCTTTAAAAACTATAAAATTACATACAATCAGTGCAGTTTTGCTCACAGGTACTTTCAATAAAATTATTATACAGACCACCAAACAGATTTTGTGGATTTCCCTGGAGTGGCATTGAACCCTATCTGAATGCAAGTGGGCTGCCTCCCGCTAAAAGCTGTAATTTTTTTTGAAGTACAAACCCACTCTGAAAAGCAATGGCCTCATGTGGCTCCTTGCTTACTGTGCCTCCTTGTTTCCATATTAAAATGACTCAGTTCAGAAGCAAAATGATTACTTTTTTAAAAAAGCAAAACAAAACAAAACCACTCTAAGATCCATGTAAACTCAGCCAAACTCATGGCACTCAAGCCTGAGCTCTTCCACACTAGTTTGTTAACACTGGTTACACAGGTCCTCATCATAGATCTGTGCACCTCTGACTTTCCTGCGAGATGCCCAGATGATCTGTACAGCTTCTGGCTCTGATGGCTTGTACAGCCTCAGCTGATGGGAGCAGGTGGATGCTGCTGAAGGAGAGGCACCAACAAAGCAGACTGGGGAACCACTGAGCTTGTCCTGCTGTCTCCACCTCCACAGGGCTCTGCCTGGAGTCCCTCTCCTCTACCCTGCCAGGCTGAGGAAGGGCTACTCGGCAGCCTTGCCACCACACGGCTCCTCGCCTGCTCCTCCTCACACCCTGATGACAATGCTGCACCTCAGTAGCTCGCCTGGTTGTGCCCAATGACCTTGAGCATGGCCCAAAAAACCTCAGCCTCCCCCTGCCCCAATGACTCGCTGATGCTTCAGCAATCAAGTGCAGTTGTACAACACAGCAGTTTAAAATATAAATAAGATCATGGAAATTACTGTAAGCTACCAACAGCGTTATGAAACCTTACACAAGAAACCCTAGAAAACCCTAAGTATAGTTTCTGAACATATGAACTAATCTAATACACATATGTTCCTCTACATTGCAAGGAGGAAAAAAGAGACATGCAGTACTTATTGCCATCCTCATAAGGAGGAAAGAAACCCAGACTTTGGAAGCTTTTGGAAATTCATAATTTAGAAAAACCTGCATAAAACCAGAAAATCAGCAACTTCAGTAAAAAAAAAAAAAAAAAAAAAAAGGCAGCACAAGATCATAACCACTTTGAGTTTAATTACAAAAGCAGTATTATTTGTTCATTCCACAGTGCCGTGCAGCATTGCAAGCCTTTACACTGCCTGGTTTTATTGATTTTTCTGGATCACAGTTACTTAACATAAATCTGAAAAATACTTTATATCTCTCCTAAATGCCAAGACTGGGGAATCTACTTCAGGTGAGGAAGATGGCACACTTACCAGCTTATGTGTCATCAAAAAATGTCTACTTTAATCAGAAAACAATTCAAGAACAAAATCAGGCTTCCTCTTTCTCTTCTAGCACTGTACACCCTGTGCAAAATCAACAGCAGTAAGAAGTACTAACAATCTTCATTCATAAGTGAAGGACGTGGCTGCAATCCTAAACACTTAGCAGGGGGGATATACTGAGAAAGCAAATGCCATTTTTACATAACAATTTCTTAAAACAGAGTTGCACTCTCTAATACATCCTGGACAGTGCAGAGTCTATTGATAACAACAGAATATTGCATTCAAATAATTATGGGGGAAGGATTTTAAAATATTTCAATCCTATTTGGCTACAAATTATTTTAAGTTTTACATTATTTTGCAGTTTTGGTAATAAAAAGCCCTCTTATTTGCTTGAGACAAGACTTCAGAAAGCTTTAGACAGAGCAGATTTTCTTAAATTAGCTTGAAAATTCAGTTTCCAGGGCAACAAACGCAGGTCTTCATACATCAACATTTCTTTGCACCATTTTTATAAATGTGGTTGCTTGCTAGAACGTCATAAAATATTCTTTAAATACATTGATCACTTTGATCCTTTTTTTTTTCTTTGAAAGAAGTTGACTGTCCTTTCTTTTCAGAAAAATATCAATAAAACTGTCAAATTGCTTTACTTCAGAGAGGTTTTATCCCAGAAATGCCTGCAGTGACACCCATGCGTGTAATACATTTCTAACAGCACCTGAATGTTTATGTAACTTTTCAGTACACATCCCTTATTCATCATCCCTTTTCTTACTTTCTTTTCAGTTTGCAAGTAGGAGACATGACTTGGGGTCTATGGCACGCTGGGAATCTACTGGCTTATACACTAAATTAACCTGAATGGCTGTTTCACAGCAGCAACAGGAAATCTGCTGATGCCCACCTTGCACATCGAGACCCTCGGTGAGTTTCTCGCATCTACCAATACATACAAGTAGAATAAAAGAAACACAGCGACCACATCTACATATTTTCTCCTCCATTCTGGAAGGGGGAAGGGGAAATAAATCCCTTAAGGATGATTATCACCTCCCCTCCATGCACACTGGAGAGGTGCTCTGCATCACTGCAGTGATGCTACTGAAACAGGTACCTGAAAGCATCAGCAGCGGAGTGGTTATGTTTCCTTCTTCAATTTGAAGAGAGGTCAGATCAGACCCTTGCCATGCCACGTTACGGTGTAGCCGGCAGCACATTAAATAGTGACAACATCAGGACTGTCTTAGGAGAAGAAGATGGAATGACTGTTACCTGCACATTTTACTCCCTGAGCAATGAGGCCCCACATAAAGTTGGCACAGTACTCACACCAGTGCGGGCCCCTGAACGTGTGCACCTGGAAGACAATAGCAGAAAGGAAATTTATAGAAAATGACCCAACTATTTCACAGACATCAATATCAGTGTGTCTAAACAAGGCAGAATTCCTCTTCTTCGAAGGCACCACATGTAGTCGCTGGAAGCTTCCCTTTATCACCGCAGGAAAGGAAGAAAGAAACACAAGATTTAACCACCAAGACTCTTGCAGACCTATAGGAAACAGGAGCTCTCCATCCCGAACCGTCTGGAGCAGCAGAACTGGGTCTGGGGGGTTCTGCTCCCAGACTATGTGAGGCAGAGGAGCAATGGTAACCTGCCAGTGCTCTCCTGCCTCTCAGCATCCCTGTTTGGGTAGGACTTTAGCCACGAGGTGAGGCTTTTGCAGAGACCGTGCAAGAGTTCACCTCTCAATTTAAAGTGTCTTCTGCTTTGCTGTCCCCTCCATAAGGTACTGTGTGAAACGTGTAGGGGGCTGCAAGATTTCGCCTTGGGCAGAGGGAGTCCTGCCAGGCAAAAATAACAGCGCTAAACAGAAATACTGCAAATGCACTCAGGGACTTTCCAGTTTAGAATAACTCTAAAAGGAAATTAATTCTCTTCAGGCTAATGCTACATATTGAAAAGCCAAATGAATCTAGTAAATGGAAAAAAGAATCCACTGAACCAGGAAAAAATTCAAAAAACCAATGCTGCTTTCAATCCCAGCTCACATGCTTGTTACAAATCCTGCAGCCACCATTAGCTGCTTCTGATTTTATTCTGATAAAGTTCCTGCTGTAGGAAACCACAGGATTCTTTACAGAGAAAATCATTACTTCCTTAGCCAAGGTAAAAGGCTTCCAGCCTCTATTTGGCATAGAGAGGCTGACAAAAAACATCAGCAACCGACGATCGTAAAGAAATGAAATTTGCAGTGAAATGTAGTAAAAACGCTTTAGGCTTAAGTCATTCGGTTCTCCAGAGGTAGTGAGCGGGTACGAGAGCAGGCAGTAGCCTCACACATGAGCACTGCCTGGTCGGACCAGGGTGGAGCAGAAGAGAGGAGGAGCTGGTGGAACCCTGTGTGCCCAACATCCACACCGGGCTCTGGGTATAAACCGCAGAACGTGAGGCAGCCTGACCGAGGTGGCGAGCATCCCCCGCGTCCCTGATTTCACTAGCAGCTGGATCCCCGGGGACACTTACCTCGAAACAAGTGACAACCACGTTTCACTTTTGGCTACAGGAAGGTCTGCAGCCTCCTGGGCATCTGCTGCCCATGAAGCAGCAGCAAGGTAGATTGCTGTCTTAGTCTGGAAAGTTACTCTTCAATTCACCAGATAATTCACGTGCGTGTCTGTGCCAAACTAGGCTCATAATCGCCTCCAGCCCGACGCTGCTGAGCGTAATGGTGTGACGTGTCCTGTTCTCCCAGGGCCGGCATGGGCTGCCTCCCAGCCATGCCAGCTGCCCCCCACACCCACTCCCACATGCCTTTTGAAGGGGGGATGTGCTCCACCAGGTCCCTTCTCCCTGCCACTCCAGCTGACTTCTACAAAGCAAATGATGAGGAGACTGTCTGCAGCTGTCATCTCCATTTTCTTTTCTCCTCTTACCACAAAGAGATTTTTCACACCTTCTTCTCCATTACCCACCTGCACTACCCACATCCTCTTGGCCTTCTTCCTCAGCCTTGTGGTTTCTTTCCAGGTATCTGGCAGTGTTCCCTTCCCAGCATAAGCACATTCTAATATCCTCAAGCAAAACTCTGTGCTTTAATGCCTGCAGGACTAACAGAACTTTTTTAGGTTTAAAAAAAAAATCTTCCATTCAGTCACCATCTTTTTTTTTTTTGTTCAAAGGAACATTCCCCCAAAGCCCCACTTATTTAAAATATTTCTCAAAATTCCTGTTGAGGAAAATTGAAACAAAAATGACAGTTCAAAAGTTTGAGCAAAAAATAGTCTTTTTTCAGAATCCTTTTCAGTTTTATAAGACTTTTTTTTTTTTTAGTATTTCTGATTGTAAAGGAGGGGGAATTTTGTCTTGTTCCTTGAAATGCTGACATTTTAACTTCTTTCTTTACGCAGAACAAGAACAAATTCTGACACAATATTTCTTGCTAAATAAAAAGAATGATACTATCCTGTGCCTCTGCTTGCTGATTTCAATTCATCAAATTCACCAAAAGTGCCACTCACTGAAGCATTTCTAATGCTTTCCCTGGGTGCTCTGGTCCTATCCTGGCTGTTGTTTTAGCAGTGAACATGCCTCCTTGGCATCTTGCTCCCCACCATGGTCGGCACATTCCCACTTCCTCCTGACTCTCCGTGGGAACTCTCCTGCAGGGTCTACCACATCCCAAATCTGTCATTCCAACCGTTTGCCTCCCTTAATTTTAATTTTTATTTTATTATTATGACTTTTTTATGAGCTCAGTTTCTCTTACGTTTCTAATAACTATTATCCACTCAGGATAAAAAATAAAAATAAAAAATTGCCTTTCTACTACAGCCAGTTCCCCTGACATCATCCTGGCTCTCAGCTCAGCTCACCCCTCAGAGAAGTTTACGTGACTCTTCATCAACCTAAAAATGACAAGGACAGAACAGACTTTCCTCTTCCCTACCAACACTGCATGTATTGGTCACCCTTCACAAGATCAAGATTGACTTTGCCCTTGAGGATCATCATCTCAGCATCATTAGCACTGTTCTCCTGTCCCATGAATCCAGGCTTCATCCAAATATTGTAATGCCTTTCCATATCATCAGTTAAGAAATTAACTTCTCTGTTAGATTTATCCAGAGCCTGCTCAGCTTTACACTGCCCCATCCCAGTTACTCTTTCTTATCCATTATTCTGATTGCAAATTCTGAACAAAAAAGTGAGAGTAGGTTGTTCTGTATTCCACAATGCTCTACCTTGCTTTGTCCTTTATCTGACATGCAATAGGGAGGGGTTTCCTAGCCATTTTAATTAGGAGGCCCAAAGGCCATCACGTCCTTCTGTCCTGGGTGTACAGAACTCCACAGGATCAGCTCTGAAGCCTCTCTTGGGGTTTCTAAGCAGTGCTGTCTTCTCCCAGAGCTCAGCAGTGCTGGAGCGTTAATCCTCCCACTACCATGGAGTGGAACTGGACGTCTAACCCTGTGCTGGTCTGAATACACACCACCTCTGGCAATGAAATCAGACATAGTAAGTAATGCCAGAAAATAGCGAAAAATTTGTCTTCTGAGGTCCCAACAGCCTCTAATCCTGTTTCATCCTGCAGAGTGGGGCCTGGCAGCACGCTAAAAGGGAACACGTTTGCATCCTTTGGCTAGTTCAAGAGCCAGCACCTGCAAACAATACTGCATTTATTACATGACACTGTTTAATATAGCATTCTGATTTTAATATTTAATTCTCCATTCTAAAAATCTGCCAAGCATCTTGCATGTTTTCAAAACTAAAACATGCTTTCCAGAAGTTTTTCTGAAAACACACCCAACAGAGTCCCAGAGAGCCTGACTTAAATTACAAGGGGTTTCTTTCCCCTTATAAAAAGAGCATCTGCCATATGCAGATTTTACTGTTTTACAAAACGTGAGAGAGCAGGACTGCCAACTGTGGCTTCATATCTCCCAACCCTTCCATTCTCACTCCTGCCCCAAAAATCTTTCTCTCTCTCTTTCCACAAGGTTTCAACTGCGAGTGATTTTTTAGGAATGGAGAAAATGGGTGAACAGGAGAGCAAGATAAACTGGTTTTAATCTTTATTTGTAAAATTCCAGGGGAAATATTCAATTTAAAAGAAAAATCTAGGTAATTTGGAAGGAAAATGCCTGCTTCAAAAACTAGATAAAATCATATTACTAAGCTGTCCTGCAAGTCTGAGCTAAGAGGAGAGCATCACATTTGGCTTCCAACAAACCATTTCTATTTTGAACTCTCTCACAACATCAGCAAGGTATAATAAACATTTCACTACTGTGATCTTAAGTAGGAGGACAGTTTTTGGCTTGGGCTTGAAAGACGTTTTCTTATACACAGGAAAAAACAGCTTAACTCCTGTGATTAATAACTGTAGGTGTTACAGAATTTAATTATTTTTGGTTTACATTTAATTAAAATATTTCTTATAAAAAGACACAAAGTTTTAGGAAAATCAGATAAAAAATGATTTGGTGGCTCTGACAACAGATTATACCACAGGCTGTAAACTCCTCAAGCAGATCTCTCACCATAATTTCTCAGGCTCTATAAAGCTCACTGTTGAAGTTAATTACCCATGGATCTTGTAACTCCACTTAATTTTTACGCTTTTGGTTTTTACTAGGCAGTTGTTCAGCTGGCCTCGATTGCTACCTGAAAACGAAGAATGAGCCAGCAGATGATTAGTATTTGTTATATCACTTGTCAAGGCAGGGAAGAAAAAAACGAGGAAATATCAGCAAAGTGCAGTGCACAGGTGACGAGACAACACGATGGATCAGCAGAGCTTTCACAAAGCCACTGCTGGGAAGAAAGCAGGGCTGGATCTGACAAACTATGGATATGCAAAACCAACACCAAACACAGAAAACCAGTACCTTTGTGACAGTGTACAAAAAAGCCCTCCCTGCTGAGAGGCTGCTGCTATGGTCTCCCTGAACACCCACTCCATCAGGACCCCTGCTCTGCACAGAGCAGCGTTAACTTCTCCCATGACCCTCCATGCTGAACTGCTGGTGAGAATAATGGGTTTTGGAAAATCCAGGAACTGCCATCTGTGTTGAGATGAAATACATCAACTTGAAAAAGGATGGAAAAACCCATGGCTGATCTGCCTTCTTTGGCTATCAGAGCCCTACGCTTATGCTCTGGATAGAAGCCATGTCGTGTAGAAGTCGTGTAGACATAGTGCTTAGGGACATGGTTTATTTGAGGACTTGTCAGTGTGAGGTTAATGACTGGACTGGATGATCTTAAAGGTCTTTTCCAATCTAGGCAGTTCTGTGATTCTGTGTTGGTGCTCGGGGAGGAGACCAAGCTGACCAGGGACTGAATAAACAGCACACATCCAGCATTTCTACCGCGTGGTGCTCCGAAGGTACAGTTCTGCTGGCTATACTGTCTTTCAAACACATTCCCAAGGATGATGGGACACTGCTGATGAAGGCTGTCAGCTCAGTGGTCCTAGCCTATATGCAATTCCATCAACCAAATTCTGCCTGTTGGGACTCTACCAAGCTTTTAATTGGATACGGGAGACATCGTAAATCTCAATTAAAACAATGAACTCAGCCTGTATTATTAGTGTCTGTCTTCCCTGTCACAGTTGATTTTATCAGGCACTGAGAGTATCCATGCTGGCACCCAACAGGCATGCCTTTTTCATCCATCCCTGGTCCAGGCAGAGATTGCCTGGAAGTGAAGGGTACAGAAGATATCTCAGCAAGAAAGTCAATCGACTCAACAATCAGTTTGGGCAACACTTCAATTTAATCACCACATGTATTACAGTGATTAGCTAGTGCCTCTAAAACAAAGGCCTTGAGTACTGCCAATATATCAGTACATTATATTCCTCCTGTGAGGCAAATATTGCTGCTGATGAGTAATCTGAGAAGCAAAGACACTGCCATGACAACCAGCGCAGCAGAGCGGTATCTGCAAGATAACGGCTTTCAGGCAAGGGTGTAACAGAAATGATGGTAACTGAGACCACTGGAAGATTCCTCCTCCAAAACGAGAGCTGACTTTGCCTAGGCCAGCTGGGGTGTCAACGTGGGGAGCCGGTCTGGGACCACCCCAACGACTTTGTCCAGCAGCTCTTGAGAGGAGAGACAATAGCTGAACGCTGCGTGGTTCAGAGCATGGAGTATCAACAGCATCATTATCGCCAGTGGGTACACTGACACGAATGCTGAGCAGGCAAATCTCCCTCTAGGTCCTCACCCACGCAGAGCCAGAAGCGCTGTCATGTCTTGTTTACTTTCTGGTTTGCGTTGATCATGTCAGTGGAGATGGGAACAACTGGAAATTGCAGTTAGGTCGTGCTCTACAAGAGCCAAAGCAAAAAAACTGGAGAGTAGCAGGTTGTTGGCTTTTTTTGGTTGTACATTCAATGCAAATGGCCACCTTTCTTTCAGGTGGAATAGCAGATTTGGTTTAGATTGATATCTAGAAACTAGAACATTTTATTCCAGATCCAAGTGTTCATGCAAAAATTTTGAAACTACCCATGACAATTGAATAAAATCCTTAGAATTAAAATTGTATATATATATGTACTATACACACTATATGTAATGATGTAAAGATAACATATGTAACAATGTAAATAAACTATAAAATCCTAAGAGATTCCTAAAGAAATGCTTTTGCAATGATGCCAAGGCTAATTTGGCGGAAAAGCTGTTGATGACAGGGAGCATGACGTGCTCCTTGAGGCCAACTCCTGGTCCTCCCCAGCAGAGCATTTCTAAGTTTTACCACAGACATAAGCTGGTCCATTCTCAGGGCTGTCCACATGGAAGACTCAGAGGATCCATATCTGAGGACTAATAAAACTACTGGTGTGGTCGGAAGGAATTACAGCTTCAGTAAATTAAGGATTTAGAAAAAAGGCTTTTTTTTTTTTTTTTTTAAATAGAGGCAAAGCTATTCAGGGACTAGCACTAAAAACACAGAAAGGGTTAAATAATATTATGCTATTTAGAATCTACTTTGGAAAAGCCCTGGATTTTCCAAAAAAATAAAAAAGTAAAAGTCACATTAAATAAATACCTTAAGATAGTGGCCTAAAATCCATCAATGCCTAAAAGCTCTTCTGGCTTGAACTGTCTTATAACACACCGAGTTTCAGAAGCAACAACATAGAGCTGATCAAACCTTCTCAGAAGTTTTGTGGAAGTTTTTCCTCCAGTTTTGTTCGCCAGATATTTTTCCTGCCTTTGAACATTTTTTTCCCTGAAGTATTAGGAGTCTCAAAGAAACATCAAATTTCCTGAGGTTTTCTTATCTGTGAGAACACTCAGAGACCCTCCCTGGGGACTGTGCTAGAGGCACCCAGATCCCCTTCTGAATATTCATTTGAGTGCAGTGCCTCACTTAAAGATGTTTGGAAAATATGTTCAGTGCCAGGTCCGTACCTAATAAAAAAAAATATCATCAGCATCCTCTTTTCAGCGGAGCTCAACCAATTTACCCAATTGGCATCTG
>NW_010288743.1:0-21070 GCF_000700745.2 Antrostomus carolinensis | reverse complement strand
GGTGTCGTTGGCAAACTCGCTGAGGGTGCACAAAGATTTGTGAACAAAATGAAGATGATTTTGTGAACAAAATGAAACAAGATGAAGCACAAAGATTTTTAGCTGAGGCCAAAGGAAGCAATTTTAGGTTCTCCCCCCGCCAGCCCAGCACCTGCACCACCACTTGGGTAGCTACCCAGTGACATGGATTAGAGATGCTCATGGTTAATTATAACTTTGGTGGGAGGGTGAATGAAGCAAGTTTATGTCTAGATCCCTTTCCCAGTTTGGATGCCCTGCAGACAGACTCTTTTGCAGCGTCACAATGGAAGGGGCAGGAAGCACAGGGCAAGGCAGCAAGCGCAAGCTCACTTTCATGGGACAGGAGGCGAGAGCACTGCTCCATTCTGTTCCCGTCTCTCTCACTCCTATTTGTTTGATCGTGCACTGTTTATTCACCTTCTTTGTCTCTATTTCTCTACAATCTATTTAGTAAACCCTGTAACTCCTTAGAGGAAGGTAAAATCTTCATAAGCTATCCTCACACTCCTAACGTGAGCTGTCTGCATGCAAAGTATTATGGTAACTCAAGTGACAAGCGGTGACAAACTGTTATTACAATTAAAAAAAAACAACAACAAAGAAATCAAATACATAAATCTGTTCCTGGGATGTCAGAGGGTACCGTGTCAGTGTCACTTGGCCAAGAAATGAGGCAACAAGAATTTGTGGGGCATTTTTTGATGAGCAGGAGTAGATGACTGATTACTTTTAACACTACAACAACTAGGAATGCTGTTGAACCTCTTTCTTTTGCTTTGTATTTTTATGTGGAAAAAGAAAGCTGTTTCAAGGTGGCACCAGTGAATTCATTAATTCTGCAAATCCAGAGAAGGGGGGAAAAAAACACAAAATAAAACCACCAACTGCAAAGGGTTACAAAAATAACCAGGCCTGTTGGTGAAGGAGGAAGTCAGAGCAGGTGCTAAAGTAGAAGCTTGTGCTCTGGTTCTCTGTTGGGAATGAATCAAAAAAAACCCCAAGTTTCTGTCTATCCCACTTCCTGTGTGCTCCTTTTGCAAAGCATCTTTACTTGGTTTCCGTGCTTTCGACTCTAACATCATACATCCTCCACAGGAATTTCAAATTCTCTCTTCTGCTGGCAACTCAATATAAACCACATTACATTTGCAAAAGTTTCTATGTTCAGTACTGTAGTACAGTGAAATATTAAACTTACATATAAACTTACGGCTCTTGCGATGATTCTATATCTGCAGATGACCTCCTCCACTCATGCAGGACTATTAGAATTGGAAGAGAACAGACCAATACTGATTTTGTATGAATAAAACATCTCATTTAAATTTCCCTAGAAAAACATGCTGGAGTTGCATAAGAGGCAATATTTGTTTCCATGTGAGATACTGACTTGCATTTCCCCTGTTTTGGTTGAACTGCAGGAGCTGAATCCTGCAAAACTTGCAAGAGGAGAAAGGAAAAAATGCAGAAGAACAAACAAGCCACAAGGAGCAGAGACACAAATGTAGATAGTCAAAGTATGACCAAAAATATAACTAGGAAGCAGACGTTCAGGCTGTGCTGTCACCCAGAGTATGGGAAAGAATGCAGCTGGGGATGCTCAGCACCAGCAGTGCAAGCATTTCATCCAGCCTCCTTGCTTTTTGTGAGACCGAAGTGGCAAGTGAAGAGCACTGAATAATATACTGCTTGAACTGAAAGAAGTTTTTAGCCGTGATCTGTGGACAGAACATATTCATGAGCCCTGCAGCACTCTCACCTTCCCCAAGAGAGAAAAGAGACCTGAGGACAAACCATGCTTTTATGTAACCAAGCCAACATCCAAGAACACAACAGGACTATCAGACATATTTCTAATGTCTCCATTATGCTGTGGGTGAGATTTATGTTTCCCCAATAGCTAAGATCAGTCTGTCCCAAAAAACCAAAATCAGGCAACCTGACTGACTGCAAAGGGGAACTGCTAACCAAAATAAAATTGCTGAGCTAGACACACGCTGTTGTTTGGGTTTTGTGCCTGAGTTTGGGGTTTTTTTATGTTTACAGGGGAGGAGAACGGGTGGAATTTAAACCTTTTAAGCATATTTTATTTTTCTAATCAAACAAAACAATAAGCCTGAACAACAGTTCATAAATAATGAAGGAGAAACACATGGTGTTAAAAATGCACGAAAAATACAGAACCTGGGATTGACAGTAAGTATCCAGGAAGGTTGTTTCAAATAGGTATGGTGAGCACAGGAAAGAGTATTTTAGAGTATGCAGCCCTGTGCCCAAGGCAAGATTCTCCACGAGTATCTTATATCTCGAAAAACAAAAGGAAACTAAGGCCTTCCAGCCTCCTAACTCCCAGTGAGAATAAGTACCATGACACAGCTCCAGGGACAATGACAGGATGCTTCCTACTGAACAGGAAAGGACGATGCTTGCAACAGACCCACATCAAAACTCCAAAACACAGGTTTGCCAACCCAAAACAGTCTCCTTCCAAAAGGTTTGTTTCAAAGAACACCAGTGTTTTCAAGTTGCAACATTCTCAAACACAAACAAGCCAGAGAGCAAAGCACCCACATAATGTGGGTGGGAAGAATTCCTCCAGTTCCAAAATTCTGCATTGAACTTAAGAACGGCAGTTGCTCCTGGCATCCCCTCACATTTCTGCTCAGTTTCCTAACACAGGGTATTTCGCTCTTTCTGCCAGGCCATGTCCCCTCCAGTTTAATCCACACTGCTCTGGCATCCAGTTTCAGATTGTTTAGTCCTCAAGTGCCCCCGTGATCCTGACCTCAGCCATCCCTGCTGGTTCATCTCCTCCTCTCGCTGGGAACTCCTGAGCTATCAGAGTCCTATTGCTAATCATGTGACAGTGAAGTACTTACTTGGGAGCAAGAAGCAGCTCATAAACTACAGACTGATTATCCTCAGGATAAAGAGCTGATCACCTTCCTTGGTGGGAGTCACTGAAAACAATGCCAGAAGTTTGTAATTTTGATGAAGGACTCAACTCTGGAAACTAAAAAGTAAAAAAACAGAAAGTTCTCCAGATCTTTAAATCCCATCCATATATTGTATGACTCATCATGAAATTCATGAGACTTAACACACTGGGAAAAAAATCATCTATCCCCCAATTCTCTTGGGAAGCTCACTCAGCTGAACAAAAACACAAAACAGTTCATATTGACCACAGGGCACTCTATCACAAATGCTTAACAGCACACTAGTATGGTGGGGGTCCCCCAGGAGCAGAGCTGCAAGCCTGTGAGGTTCCTGATCTGCCCCTAATTTTATACCAGCATTACAGTCAGTTTTCCTGTGACTACACATGGCAATACTCAAAAAGCAGCTGGCCTGAATGTTAGCATTTTCTTGCAAGCCATGAAGGTGAGCACAGGGCTTCTGCTGTGTTCTGACAACACGTTGGTGAAATTCAACATGTCCATTTTTTCTCCTCTCTGCTGACACTGACAGTTAATAAGAGATTACCTATGAAAACTAAGAGATGGTATCATATAAAACATTTAAATTAGGTGAATTCAGATACATAGTGCAGGTATTTTAGATAATCTTATCTAGATTTTACTCAAGAGAGAAAAATGCCCACTCCCAACAAAAACTACCAACACTTGTAATGGCTGAACAAACATGTCTAACCATGAAATGACCTGTAAATCCTTTCTCAAGGACTAACGCTTCCAGCACACCTACTTAATGTTTGTTTTCAAAATGAACTAACTTCAGTTGCTGTTGAAGTATTAATTTCCCTGGACCAGTTAGCTGTTAAATCCATAATAACCACATAATTAAAACAACAGTGAGTGCTCTTTTACAAACTCAATCTCTTCTATGCATTCCAGAGTGCAAACAAGATTAAAACAAACGGCAACAAATATTGTCCTCTGGTATCATATCCTATCAACACTACACAACAAAACACTATTTATTCTGACAGTTCACCATCAGCCTTTGCTCAGATCATCCAGAAGCACTCACTGCAGACTGACTGCAGAGAGCAATAAGTCGCTGGTTTTTGACAACCAGCACCAAAATAAGATAAGCACAAAATAAAAATAATAATAATAAAAAAATCAATCAATTAAGGGAAGTTCTCTGCTACTCAGAATTATACTGCAGTCTCTGTGAAAATCCACAATCAGGTCATTCTTCCAGAGCCTCTGGGGTTTCTGTCACCTTTGGTGTTTAACAGAAATCTTTACCTGGCAGAGATTTTCCTCTGCAACACTACACGGCTTCAGAGCAGATGGGTTCCAGTTCTCTCTATCATCTACAGACATCAGCAACCGCTTATCAAAACAATTTCTGGCACCCATGCCTGGTTCCACCATCTCTGACGTACTGTTGCCATTTAATACTTCAAGAATTGCATCCAATAACATATGTTGATACTAACACATAATACACGTCTTACCTTCCCAAACCAAAAAACTTTATCTAGCTGAATATTTGTGCTAAGCCATAAGGCCTAAGGAATTTATGCAGTTACACCTGAAATTATCAACCATAGCTGTGACTTTCCCTTGAAGAGAAAATTCATGGTACAGAACTAGAGTGGGGGAAAAAAAAATAGGTAGCAACACAGCAACGTTTTTACATCTTCCACAGATAAGTTTAGAAAGGACAGTGGGAAAGCAGAAAGGGGAAAAATCAATGTTCAGGAAAAAAAGGTTGCAAATATAAAAAGGGAAAGACTCTGCACCTGGATACCCTAGCAAAGGATAAATTTCATAGGAATTTCACACTGGAGCTCTACATTTCTCATCTGAGAAATCACATCTTTCAGACTGATAAGATGCCATAGCCAGTACCTGCCAGCTGCAGGGTTCCTGCGAAGAATCATACTGTTACTGCAGGTTTTATATTAAAAACTGAATTGTTACACTTGCACTGAATTGTTAACTCAATTTAGGGCTCAATAAAAGAAATTAAAAATTCAGCTTCTTAAAGTAGTGTTGTCTGTTACAGTGCTGAACTTTTCCGATGGCTGACTTCATGATCTGGTGGGTGCTTTTCATCTTCAATTCTGTTTACATAATTCTTCAGAGCTGTTAACGATAAAAGGCAAAATTGGTTGGTGGAGGTGAAGTCAGTTAGAATATTAACTGCCCAAGAAGTAAAAACCTGTGAAAGGTAATCAACCAGCACCATTTCCTCTTTCAATAAAATAAAAAAAATCCCCACTGTGAAATGCCTATCTGCTAATGCCTTTTGCTAAACATATTTTAAAATGAATTTTCAAGATTCCATTGGCTCCCCCAAGCACCCCAGTTTCTTCCACTGAGCCTCAGCATGCTGTAGATCAGACCAACATGGAGCAGAGAAGCAGGTAGTGCTAACAAGCCAAGAAAAAACTTCAAGAACACCAGGGCTGCCTGGAAACAAGCTTCTTTTCTTGCCTTTAAAATGGCACAACATCAACAGACTAACAACAAAACACCACGAACCCAGGCCTAGAAATTCTCTGTAAGTATTACACAACTGCCCTTGAAAAAGAAATCATTTAAGTAGTGCTACATGGGGATCCCATGCTTAAAATAAAGTAAGACAGAGCTTACAATACATTCCTTTAAAGATATATTAAGAACATTATTACAGCATACAAGCAGCGTATCAATGCTGCCCAGCCACTGAAGTTGGTCCCAAAATTTGTACATATATGCTTACAAGCGCTAGGTGGGTACGGTATTCATGTAACACCTAACTCCAGCTTATAACCATTTTCATTCTAGCTGTATATAACATCAGGTTTCAGTGTAAAAATGGGTAAGCAGCACATCCTTTTTTGAGATTTTTGGATAGACAACTAGCAGCTGATGCAGAACTTGCATGTGAGATGGACTGGAAACCATCAGCAGGTTTTTGGTAGTGGAGGGACTGCTGCCCCTGCCCTGCAGAACAGGGAAAAACCACCCGGGCAGGGACCGAGAGGAGACTCGGGAGGTTCTGCAGCTGGTGGGGAAGCCTGTGGCAGAGCAGGCAGGTGAGAAATGAGCAGCAGCAACAGCAAAGGCACCACCATACATCCATCTCCTCCTCCTGCTGCCCCTTGCCTCACCCAAGGGCACGTGTCTTGCTGTAAGGTGGTGTGAGCAGTGCACCCACTGCACCCATGTCCGTGGGTGCTACGGGGAATGGGCTAACAGGAGAGCTCCTTCGGGTGGAAGGGCAGCTGGGCATAGCTGGGACAGGTCCCACTTCAAGCCCTGAGGCCTGGACCCAGCCTACCTGCAGGACTCAAAGGAAGCTGCAGAGGGGCTGTGCGGAGTGTCAAAGCCCTGGTCGGCCGGGGTGAGCCCCCAGCAGTGCTGCCACAGGGCGGCCAGAGAGCTGCCCCTGCAGAGACCCACCTGCCCTGGGGCACCGCACCCCCTGCCACATCAGCGACCCAGTCCTCTGGGCCCGCAGGTGCTGTGAGCGTGCTGTGGCTCAGGGACTGTCCTGGTGTTTGCTGGGATAGGGTTAATTTTCTTCTTAGCAGCTAGAAAGCACTGTAGTTTGGTTTCAGTGAGGACTGTTATGAGCACAATGTTGATAACTACAAGGACACTGTGCTTGGGCAGTTTCCAAGAGCAGAGGACTGGAAGGGGGGAGTGGAGAAGAAAAGTGTAGTAGTTAGTAAAACCCAGAACTGACAGTTGGAGATGCCAACAAGATATTCCATATCATATCACGTCATGTTTAGTATATTAACCAGGGCTGATTAGAAAGGGGGGGATTCTCTTGGGAATCGCTTGGACTCACTTTTCCGGGATTGCGATTTCAGTTTCGGGGTTCCTTTTCGCTGCTCTGGGATTGTTATCAGCGGGTGGTGAGCAACTGTACTCTGCATCACTCATATATACACATAGTTGCTATCATTATTATTCTACTTATTATTATTTTTTTATTTTATTTTTACTCTAATTATTAAGTTGTTCTTATCTCAACCTATAAGTCTCCTGACCTTTACCCCTCCAGTTCTCTCCCCAATTCCCTGGGTGGGGGGGGCCGTAGGCGTTTGGCTGCCAGCTCAGTTTCACTATCCCAGTGAGAGAGGAGGCACCAAACAGCACTTGGCTGACTGCTTTCCGGGGCAGGGATGGAGTTTGTGACAAGGTTAAACCTTACAGTCTGCTCTGCAGGGACAAGGGGTGGAGATTGTAATGAACATCGGTTTGAAGAGCTGCCACCTTCTTGGTTTGGGTGTTTTATAGGAGCTTGGGGAGGAGTTTCACTGAGTTTTATTGCTACCCAGTCCACCTCCAGGGGATGAGAGGAAGGGGAGTTTATAATGCACATGTATTCAAACATGGACAGTTCAAGTTTTGTTTTTTTTTTCAATACCAGAATCATTAATTAAAAGTTGTTTAATTGAAAATTAAATTGATTTAAATTCCCTGACAGAAAAATTTTCTCACCCACAACAGCTAGGTAAAATGTCTGGATGAAAACAAAATCATTTACAGCTATTTCAGTTTCAGAAAAAAGAGCACAGGTCAATATATTTAAATCCGACATCTAAAGTTACATTCCTAACCCATATTTAGCAGTATGAATGAAACCCTGTTACAGGAGAGCATTCCTATTTTGGGAAGTCTTTATGCACACTTTTTATTTCATGGGAAAAGGAAAGCATTTAAATGATTTCCTGTATTGGGGCCCATGTACGCTGATTTTCAAAGGCACTGGATGTATCCCTTTGAAGTAGATTCTTATGAAATCAATGTTATCTACAAAATTAAATAATGCTTCCCTCACTTTATAAGATGTTATAAAGATAGTTCATTGTTGTTTGTACACAAATATTTTAACTAAACCAAACACTTTTCACAGCTTAGCAAATTAAAAACAGATAGCCATAGATAGACACTGATTAATCAGCAGCTGACATCAAGCACTAAACTCTCCTTGATCTACCATTTAAGTGTGTGAGGTTATCATGTATACACGTGTCTGATTATTAGATTTTCTATTCTACTATACTATGTTGACTGCATATTAAACTATCATTCAGAAGAGTAATGCCAAGTTTTTATTTAATATGCATTCAACACCTATCTAACTTAAAAGCTTTGACATTCCCAGCTCTGAGATTCCCCTATAGGTTACAACTTGTCCAACTTTCTGCCTTTCATCAAAACCTTTCAGTCTGCTTTCAGCAGCTGCAAAAATATTATTGTAATTACAAGTTAGAAATCAGGATCCTCACTCACAAGAACGTTACTCTGCTATTGTTAGAAGGAAGTCTTGCTCAAAAGCAAGTTATTATTGCTGTACATCAGACCTCTAAAGAGAAACAGTGGATGCATGTGGGACCCTAAAGAAGTTGTAAATCCATTTTATGGAAATCCAACCAAGTGACGTTGAATATATTTTGAAATAAAACATGTATCCCTAGAGTGAAAACAGAAGGTAATATAAAGCTAGCTTTTCTTTCATTCCCTGGTAAAAATTCTCCTCCCACATCCTAGTGACAGGGGCCAAGAATTGAGAGAATGGAATTCATGAAAGAGCAATGTATAAAACATTTCAAAAACAGTGTATTATTAGCACCTATGAATTTATACTTATTCAAAAGCCCTCGCATTAATCTTCCATGCAAATAAGACATTTCCCAGACTTGTAAACTAAAAAAGTCTTAAAAACTGGAAACAATTGGGGTTTTGCGTTCAAGAAAAATGGAGAGCGGTATTTAGTCCTGGCAGACTCTCTTCCTCCCCTTCCCAAAACCAGAATTCAGTTCTGATATCAGGTATGAAGCAAAACTACAGCTCAGAGTGGAAAACTGGGACTGATCTTGCAAAAACAAACAGCTTCCCCTTATAACATGGCTCAAAGACATGCAACAATCCCCAGCCCTTAAGCAGTGCCTTCTATAGTGAGGCCTGCAGAACTGCATTGATGTTGCTCAACTAGCCATGAGAAAATTGCTAGGAAAAATGGAAAATAATCTAGAACAAACAGATTAGATCTGATTAGTCATAATATTTTCTTCCTTCCTGTCTTCTCTCTGCCTTACTGCTCCCCTCCCCACCAAGTATTTGTTGTAAAAGCAGATCTCCCATCTTCTCTCTTTCCAACTAGCAATCTAAGGGGAAAAAAAGAACAGAGAAATTAAAAAAAAAAAAAAAGAAAAGAGAAGGATTTCCTATCTCTGAACATTCACTGTAAAAGTTTCCAGGCACAATAAGCCCTGTGGGCATGGAAAAATACACCAGTGCTTCTTCGTCAGGCTTGAGGTTGATGGAAGATAATCAGTAAAACATGTCTTTCAAAAATCAGAGGAAAAGCATGAAAATATTTCAGAAGGAAAAAATCCAACCAAATGATGCAAAAGGACTGTATTCAGATGGGGGGAGGAGGACTGGAGAAACACGGCACAGGACTTTTCACAAGTAGACAGAGCTACTTATTTTGCAAAAAAAAGTCCCCTGCAAGCAGCTTTTCTCTCTAATCAATTAGCTACATGTATTACTATTTGATGGAGTGAGCAGCTGTGCCTTCGAAGAACCCAAGTGACATATCTTTTGATTCTGGAAGTTCATACAGGTAGCACATGTAGAAGAAAAACTCTGTATCCTGCAACTTTAAAAGGTTTCCCAAATTACCACCTCAGCATCAGACTTCTTTGTGGTACACTATAAAACAACCAGAACTTCTAACCACATCAGGTATACACATAAAATACATGAATAAGGATGTGGAGTTGGCCTGGAAGGATACAATACATAACTCCTAGAGCAGAGCTGTGTTGAAAAAAAACTTAGAGCTCACATCCTCCCTCAAATCACCTTGTTTGAAATCTGTGACCATTTCTATGGATAATCTTCCATCTTCATGAACCACAAAGAAGATAAACAAGTTCCAAGTAAACTCAGCTGGTGAAATGTTGTCTACGTGGCATTTCAAGTGGTTGATGTTAGTTGTGAATTCCTGAGGGAATTACTTACGGTCAGTTTTCTGACGCCCTCCTCAGGCCCTCTGTCCACTCTGGGTGCGAACACCCAACAGGGAGCTAGCGAACAGACCCAACATCTCTCTTTGAGAAACCAGAGAGAAGTACTACACTATCCCCTGTGTAGTGTCTCAGGCATTTCCAACATCCAAAGGCTGGAGCGGTACTAGAATACACCATAAATTACTCAGAGAAATTCCGTGCTTTGCCTAAGAAACCTTCCATGAAAATGGACAGGTTGAAGACATTCATGAGCTGACACTAGCAGGAAAATGACAGAACTCCTGCAAAGAGCCAACTGTTTTTCCATACTTCTTTTTAGCAAATACTCAAAGGATCAAATATGTTTTGATTAAGCTCTTGAAATAAGATGAGGCTTTGCAATTACTCTAGGAACTAGGGAAGTTCTATAAGTACTGTGAATTGTCAACCAGAAGTGTTGCCTTCACCAACAGAAGAAGGATCTTTCTCGTCTTGAGGGCAGCAGCTATGTAATGCACAAGGGATGAACAATGGTCTAAAAAGTTGTAACAGCTATTTGCAACTAAACAACAAAGGTATTGAAATAGATGGATAAAGACAATCTTACTTGAGACACAAAGCATTGAGGTACAGCTCAGAAGAGCTTATGTCAACACTCATCGGGCAAAACTCTTTTCAGGATAATGAGAATGAACAGGTTCAAAATGCTAAAAATAGCTCCGGGTTTTTTCCTACCATGAAGACTTGGAGCCACAATCAACTTCTCCCTCCTGTTGGGAAACAGACTGTTCTCAGGTAAACATGGAAACTGCAGGTTCCTCCCGCCTTGTACATTGGATTGACACCACCTCCCCCCCAAAAAAGGATAAAAACCACCAGTCATGAAAATAACCAGCCACCAGTATGATTATACCTTCAAGTTAAATGCAATTAGTATACTGTGATACAGGCACACCCAAAACATTTTTCCCATTCATCACTGCATTAATAGAACTGTATAACATCTACAATTAAGTATTATGAAGAATATAATAGAGAAAGAGTCTTTCCAGGTCAGTAGAAGTCTTCATTATGAAAAGTCACAGGTGAGGACGAAACTATTCTCTTACCCTCATGCTCACATTATTTCTGAAAAGCACTAAGAGCCAATTCCCTAGGAGAAAAAGGCATTTCAAAGAATGTAAATCCACTTAGCAGAAATCAAAATGGATGTTAACTTTGTTTGTTACTTTTGTCCAGGTGAAAGGCAATCCAAAAAGCCTTAAAGTGAAAAAGCTCAGGAAACAGCAAATCTCAGCAGTTGCACCAGTGAGTAACTGATTTGCCTTTGCCAGCTAGAATAAAAGATGCAGCCTTTTAGCTGAAAAGACAAATCTCAGGAAAGCGAGAGAAATTAAGAAAACCATTCCAAGATGAAGATAATGATAAACTGAAGTAAGAGACAGCCTACCCTCACTGCAATGTTAACTCAAGCATTGCCTCAGCCTATGCACACAGACAAGAGTCTTCTGTTTAAATTAGATAGTACTTTAACTCTGAGCTTGCTGGTCCCAGCAACACAGTTCAAACATCAGTGATTCTTGCCCTGCCAATGCAGCCAGGCCTTAGCTCACTTACACTGCTAACCTCCTCACCCCTCCTGCCTGACTGCTGTTTAGCATTAAGAACATAAAAAAGGGGGGGAAAAAACAACCCATAAATAAAGGGCTGCACTGAGTCAGACTACAGATGATCTATCCAGTGTCCTGCCTCTTAGCAGTGGCCAAGTGTTTTACAAGAGGGCAGGCATGGAGGGAGCAGTGCTTCTCCAGAATACTCCCTCAGCTGCCAGCAACAGCAGCTTGGGGATTTCCTGAGCCAAAGGTGGTGTCTTTGTACTTAATAATCCTCTGTGGATTTTTTTGTCAGGGCAACAAAACAAACCGAGTAAGCCCTAAGCAGAAAGATAACTTAAGGAATTCAAAAGCCACAAGAAGAAATAAAGGTAAAGGACTGGCAGGCAGAGTTAGAAACTCAACTGTCCCTGGCAAGAATTAAAAAGAAAACCCTCACACAGAACTTCAGTCCAACTTTTAGATTATCCACTGCCCTTCAAGAACCAGAGTTTCTCATCTGGTTTTTCAGTTTTTCAGTTCATGTAATCACAAGATAAGAATCCCAGAGGCAGAGCTATTACTCAGAAGTTCAAACATATCAGCTAGAAGAATGCGGATTCTCCTGCGCTAGGAAGAGCCAAAAATGCTGTTTTTTCATTAAAATATTTCAAAAGGAGAATAATTCTTTTGCAAACTCAAATATTTAAGGTGATCCTAACTTAGCTGGCAAGTCATCATGCTTTGGTTGGACTTTAGTGCAGTATTTACCTTTATGGCAATACATAAAGAAAACAAAAACTAGTTTTTCCTCTGCATTTTTTCTGCTCTCTGTTTTCCAGGCCAACAGAGTGTAATAAAACACAGCAGTGATTTGATACAACCATCCTATACTGAAGCTTCCTTAACTGAAGCTATAAACATGTAACAGGGCACAGCTCTTTTCCAGTTTAAGATGAAGCTTCCTTGATTTCTTCTGAACATTACGCTTTTCAAGAAACAGACAAAAACCCGTATGTTTTAAAATATTTATTTTTCCTCAAACACCAGTGTCATTCTTAAAGCTTTCTAGACACTCCCTAACAGCAGAGCACATAAAAGATGAGGAAACACTAAACCAGTCCTGACTTCAAGCACCAGAAATGTAAGTGCATGAAGCTCCTACCAAGCTGCTTTGTTAGTGTGAAGCTCTACTTCGTGTGTCACTGTCCTGGCTGTCACATCCTAACAGACCTTAAGAGACACTCTGTTCTCTCCAGCTGTAGGAAGGGGAAAGCAGCTGTCTTTTACTGCTTTCTAAAAATTTCTTGTCCACAGAGATTGTGTTAATAGTGAAGCAAGGTAGGGGGAAAAAAAAAATGAAAAGAAAAAAAAAAGGAACAGGGAACAATTTTATTATCTACTTCTTTTACCCACAACTGATTTCCAAAGCTACAATAATTTATACTGACAGGATCCCTGTCAGTTCAAGACAGTATTAGTTAATTATATTAATTTCACTCTGGTTCTTCTTGAAAAAGCAACAATAAAAACACCACTGCTAGCTTAATTCACAGTAGCAGAACACCTTCAGTAAGTAAATTAGTATTTTTTAAAATTATAATTCAAAGAAGCAAACTTTTTCAATATACAGCCCCCAAATACTGGATGGCTTGACACCTGCATCATGATAGTTCTTACTCTTTATCACACCATAATGGATTTCAAGATCCTAACACTGACTAACTCTTAATAACTCTAGAAAAAAATTAAAATTATTTTCATACTGGCCAAAAATATAATTTACAGCACTGCTATCATTATTTGATTTATAGCACCATGTGAGCATTGAATAATTATCAGTACTAATGTAATGCAAACTGATAGAGTGCAGTACAAAATCTAGCTCTCTGCAGTCTAATAAAGTAACTGTTCCTTAAACTCTGTAATTAAGAGTTCTTACTTTCTGCCTGTCCCCTGCCAAACCTACCTCATATGGGCAGCCCTGCTGATTTCAGTAGGACTATCTATTGAGTGAGGTTACTCACACAAGAAGGAATCTGCAGATCTAGACCCTTCCATCTTGATTTATAAGCATGAAGCACATGAGTCTAGCAGGAATTTAACACTTACGCTTCCACAGTTGTTCTTACAGTCTGTTCCTCACCATCTTCATCTGAGCTGCTACATGTTGCATCAGAGTCCAGATCCTTCTCCACGCGAGACAGCAGCCCTCCAGTAGAAAGTGCAAACCCCCGGATTTCACCTGGTGCAACGCTAACTCCATTCTGTACGTCCGTGCTCAAACTACTCTCCAAAGTTGTTGTGTTGCTTTCTGGCCAACCTTCAGTGCACCTGAGGGAGCTACTGCTCGAAAATCTGGTTGGCTCATGGAAAACCTTCATTCTTTGTAGCTGATGTTTTATGAAGCATTTCAGCTGCTGATCACAGTGTTTGATAACGTGCTTTGCCAGGAGCATTTGTAAACGTTTCTGAGTTCTTTTGGCGCGACTGATTTCCATTTGTTGCTTAGTGACACACTGGAGTAAGCGAGCATACACTTCCTTCGGGGTGCAGCTCAAAATCCCTTCTGAAGGCCCGTGAAGAATTCGGTGTAATAAATCCCCTTTTATTGTTTCAGTGCAGACTTCCAAAGCCCTACCCAAAAAACCATTCTTCTTGTACCATTTACCATTTAAAAGCTGCATTTCTTCTGCATTACTGGATTCAGTTACATTTGAATCCGAAAGTCTCTGCGTTTCTGCCAAATTCGGAGATGTGGTCTCTGAAAATGTTTCCCCTTTGACCTGTTCCTCAGGTTCTGAATGACTAATCTGCCCAAATGATGTGTCAGCACCATTATGTAATGAATTTCTCATCTTGGAGCAGTCAGGCTCTCCCGCTTTCGTTTGCTTACCGGTTTTGTTGCTAAACGCAGAATTTGTACTCATTAACAAGACCGACTGATAGCGCTTGGAGGATGGTGGAGAACCAAAATGCTGCACACTGAAGATATCATTCCTGAGGCTGGGCTCAGCAGTGGGGAACCCCAGGACTGAGCAAGTAATCTGTGCGATGGAGTCCTCTTTTATCTTCTCTTCCACTGCTCTGGAATTTTCCATGCACAAAGCTGTATCAGACTCCATAGCTCTAGAGGACAAAGAAGGTGACAAGTGGATACCATGACCTTTTGTTGCTGCCTCTCTGAGGGCTGGTGTCATTATAGCTACGGTAGGTAGTTTACAGCAAACCTGAAAATAACATGGGCCATGTAAATTTTCTCATTTTCATGACACAGTACAAATACAACAACTCTGTCAGGTATTTAATTCTTTCAACATGCCAACATTATTCAAAGATTCCATAAAAAAGGACATTATCTACAGAACACGAATAGACTATGCTCCCTCCCAAGTCAAACAAGAAAAGTCTTTCTGTTTTTCCATGTGCAATGAAAGCCTTAACCTCTCAGGGGAGTAAGTGTTCATACCTCACTGCATTTCTGATCCTATCAGTCTGAGAAATAAGACTCTCAAAGTTCCAGACCGTCATCTAACCTTGCTCAAACTGGAAAACATGACCATAAGCCATGTGACTGGAAGGATGCATTTTAAAACATGTGTGCAAGTATGTATGCATATGCACACACAGAGAGATGCACACCTACACATTCCCACCCCACAACTCTGGTTGGATTCTATTTTAATCTACTCTGGAGATAACTTACTTTTGGAGTTGCATTTTGTTTTTGTTCAAGTTTTTTTTTTTTTTCTGCTTAAATGAGTCAACACTGACAGCATCACAGAAATGGGAGCTATGCAGCCACCTCTTACAAGTTCAGCAAAGCAGAACACATACCACATGATGAAACACTTTGAAATGAACTCAGAGGCATTACAGGAGAAATATATTCAATGTAAATCTATATAAAGCAAGTATTTGATTAAATAATTAATTATATATTCTCACAAATACACTTTACAAACCAATCATCAAGGCTAATACTTTAAAAAAAGAGAACTAAGTTCTAAATATTTCCTAAAAATTTTTCCTATGCCTGTGCATCCAGTTCCTCTTTACTCATCAGGTACTGCATAATACAAACACAATACTCTTCCATAGTTCTTTGAGTAAAACCAGACAGTTTTCCTTGACAACCCCTTTTGCCTGTGGCTTGCCATAGCTTTGACGAAGGGATCACAAACTTTAGGACCAAAAGATCAGTGTCAGCCTTCTCCACTTCTTGTCAGCAGCTATGCTGCCATGTCATACTGTATCTGTTCCACAGCCTGCAGAGCAGGAATCACTGCCTTCCGCTGTACTTTCAGCTTTGTTTAGGAGATGGTTAAATAAATCCAAAGAAACATTTAATTGAACATGGCCTACAGAAGCCTGAAAGATAAGCTACTATCAGTTCTTCATGAAGAGGACAGAGACAAAACCAGAAACAATGAGTAGTAACAAAAGTAAGTGCTAGCACAGTAACTCCACAGCACATTCTGTTTAACCAGTGTACTAGTTGAGCAGCGTTTCCACTGCCCTCCTTTAATGTCTTCAGTTTCTTTGATCTCCACAGCAACTACCTAGCTCAGCAATTTTCAATGCACAGATCCCATGAGGGGTCAATGATCCTGAGACTGCCAAGCACGGATCTTAAGAAAAGAAATTCCCTGGCTGAAGCCTTAGCTTGTTTATAACTACAGGTTTTACACTGAAGACGCAAGCAGTAAAGGGAGATGTGGAAACTCAGAGAGCTGAGAAACACCAGCCTGGATATTTTCTCCTTAACCCTCAAAACATGAAGAAAAACATAAGAGCCACACACTCCCATCCTGCCTTAACACCCTCTGTGTGCTTTATTCACCTTCCATTGCTCCACATACACTTCAACCATGAGGTTTTCATCTCTGTACATCACCTACCTGGCATCACAGGGACCAGGTTTGGTGGTCCTACTGTTAATCCTAGACAGTACTATTAAAATCCTCAGGATTTTAATCTTTACCAACGAGCCAGTAGCTTCAGACCCTAGAGGAATTCAGCACAAAGTCCTCTCTGGTGGACAGCCATTCTATTAAGAGCCCTGTTACTGGGATCAAATAGGGAAAGGCACTGATGAGAGCTGGAGCCTCAAATCACAAAGGCTCTGGTGACTCAAAAACGCTCTCAGCATCTGGTTGACTTGTGGCTTTGTGTCCTTCCACTCTTCTAAGAGCTAGCAGGCACAAGAATTTTTAAATCCAAAGGAGTATGGATTCAGACACCTATGCCTCCTCTCGCTCTGCATATGGCAAAATAGCTACAGTAAGTCAAAGCGATTCAGCATGGCTAAAACCTAAGGGGGAGAGAAATGAAGCCCACACTTTCCCTGTGGGGTTACTATGAATTCAAGGGAGTCTCCGTGTTGGATCTGCCCCTGAGGACTCCAAGAAGCTCTCTCAGAAGAACGCTGTCAGCCTGATACCCATGTACACCGAGCAATGAGTCAATAACTGTTCCAACCTTACCATCTCCCTTCCTTATCCCGAGTGGTCATACACTGCTGCTCCTGAAAGCCAGGAAATGTCCACATGCACTAGAGGAGCTGCTCAAGCAAACAAGAAGTTTGGAGATGTGTATCTCATAAAGGCAAAGGCTATTAAAAAACTGGCAGCACAAAATTTTCAGAGTGCTGTGTTTTAACTTGATCATATTCCCTTCAAATACTACATACTTTTCTGGTACAGTTTCAGATTTCCTAAATTGCAATGAACACCATTAGCAAATTATTTTAAGGTTTGTTTTAGTTTGGGGGACTTTCTTCCCCTCTCTTTTAGGGGAAAGAGAGAAAGAAATCAAAGTATCTTCAAATTGAACCACAAACATTAAACTAAAGAGCACTGACAAACCACTAATTAGGAGTTCCTGACAGAAGACACTTAAATTACAATATAGCTAAAAAAAATAATTAAAATGCTTTTTAAGAGAGAAATTGCTCAATTAACCCCTTACCCAGTAACTTGCAAATTTCACACAATGTTTCTGCCTTGAAGACAGTGGTGTGAGATACTTCAGGTGTGTTTCTCTCATTTCAGTGATATCAAAAAGACTTTGTAAAAGCTGGTACTGTCCCAGTCTCCAGTCCTTGGCATTTCTCCAAGAAGTTCACACAAGCACACAAAAAAAGTAATTGGTATATGAGCAAAACAAAGTATCAGCTGCAAAAAAATTAAAAACAATTTTAGTACAAGTACTTGGCTTGACAAGAATTCATATCATTTTCATTTTGACATATTTTATTTAATTTTGGCAGAAAGCAGCAAAAAATAATTTCACTCCACCCTTATTGGAAGTGAGTTTCCAGAGCCAAACACATTATCTTCTGGGAGGGAGGGAAAAAAGTGCAAAGGGATGGAAGACAAGTACTGTAACATAGTATTCAGGAAGAGTCTGTATATTCATTCTGGGAAAAGCTTTTTCGTCATAGGTAAACCATTTCAAGGATTTTTTCCATTGTGTACTACTTGAGGTTTCAAAACCAAAACAGCTGAAACACTACTAAACTGGCAAACAGTTTGCTTTTCAACTGCTAAATACGCACTCCGCTTGAAAGACTAAAAAGTATTGCAAAAAGAAAAGCTGACGTAAAATAAGTACTGGGGAAGGGAAGAAACAGGTACCAGACATGCGCAGTACATGTTCAAAGTGACTTTATGCCTTAATTACCCAGGAGGATACAGCCAGGAATTGCAGTTTACCAGAGCCCCAGCGCTCCCCCAGCCCGCACCCTGCTCCCTTCTCTCCCCACAGCTACGGGTCCCTAATGCCCCAGTGACCCTGCTCCTCCACTGCTCCTCTCCCCCCTGCCACCTCTGCTCATTTCTTAGTCCTCACTCGACATTTCCGAGTTATAACCTTCAGTACCAGGTTTACCTCCACGGAATTTGTCTAAATCCTGAAACTAGTGTCTTCATGTTGGTAATTAGCAGCACCCTATTAAAATAAACACAACAAAACCCAACCACAAAGCTGCCTGCACACAGGGTGGCACTCCCTTCCCAGCTTTTGTTTATAGTCCTTTCACTTTTTGACTCTTCCCCCCCCCTTGCATAACACTATCACTTTTGTTACACAACACTGCAGACAATGTTTTGGGAGATTTTTTCCTTGGGGGGAGGATTGCTTTGTCTTTTAGTGGGTTTTGTGTTTGTGATTTTTTAATTTTCAATGACAATAAAACTTGGTTTGCATGAGGGTTTGTAAGCTCCAGCCTTCTCTCCTTGTAAATGGAGTCGTCTTCCCTCATCACAAACATCCAAAACTTTCTTCTTAATAATGAAATTCCTGGAGACTAGAAGATTTTTACATTTACTATTTTTTTTTTTTAGCTTTCAAACTCAAGGGTCTGAAAATAATATTTCAAATTAATACAGCAGTTTCCAGTTTATTCATAGATTAACAGAGCTTCAGATAAGCAAACTTCCAATGTTTATTCCTTGTCTAGAAGGCAGGTCAAAAGCAAAGCAAAGTCACGGGCAGCAGACAGCATCTGGGGAAACACCCAAAATTAAGTTCAGCAAGAATGTTCAGAGAAAACCCGCAGAAGAGATGGCAGCTACATGAGCGAGCTTGATCTGCCTACAAGACAACTGACAAAACCTGGATTCCTACAGCTTTGTGTTGTTTGCCCTGTAATCCCCAGCTCCTCTTGGACAGACAGCCTTCCTGATAATCGCTGGACAAAAATAAAGCGGTGTTCTGGCAGGCAGGCGCTACTGCGGCACTAGAGCCACCACTCAGCTGAGCGTGTGGGAGCCGACTCTGCCCAGCTCCTCCAAACCTTGCCTGGTGGGGGGCATCCACTTTACCCACCTCTCCCAGTTTTTACAAAGCTTACAGGATCAGTGTAATTTCTAAGAAGAGAGAAAACAGCTCAATAGCATAATCTGCATTTTCTCACAGAGGAGTTTGCAGCTATGACTGATATTGGTCCCACTGGGTATGTCCTGGTTAGGAGTATGGAAGAAAAAAGAAAGAAGTCCATATTTAACACACCTGGGACTAGCCTTCAAGAAAAAAAAAAATCTCAGTAGGCAGCTTTTGTTTTCAGTTCAAAAGCAGCCCAGTTACTCATGATGAGTATTTAAGCATTTTAGTATTCTGTTCTATTAATAGATTGGAGAAAAAAAAAAACCAAAAACCCAAACAGGATTATGTGGGGAGTCTCAGCTTTCGGCAGCACGCACGGTGTGGGCAGCACTCTACAGATTAAACTGCAAACACCAGTGGTTTGCACTCCCCAGAAGATATAAGCACAAATTCCTCCTCTCTGGAAAAAAAAACCCCAACAAAATATACACACACCTAAAAAGGATCTCTCTTTGAATACTAAGAAAACTCAATTTAAGTCAGACCACCCAAACAGTTTTAATCATTAAAAACATCAAAAAGGACATACTTCAAGTGGAACTCATTAGTATTAATTTATGATAAAATCCATGACTCATTAAAATCTCTGAACAGGGTTGTTTTTCTCCTTGTTCATAACTGTTTCTGAACGGAGAACCATGCATTATTTCCAAGTTTATTACCATGCCATCAACTAATTCCTGTTCAGTCCAAAACAGCATGTATTTGTAACCTAACATCTGAAGTTGGTTTTAACATATGCTAAACTTAAACACTTTTTGTAGTACACGACAGGTGCCCCTGTAAGTGCATTGTACATATGTCTAACATAAATATCTGTAATACTTTTAGATCCATTGTAAGGTCCATATCAACATTTCAGTTATCCTTTGGAATTTCAGTCTTTGAAGAGAGGGCGATAAAACCTGGTCTTAAACAAGACACATTCAGCTCTTAGACATTAAATAAGATGACTGGAATTTGAAGCCCCCAAAACATTTACAGGATTTCACAGTGTGGACCAATAAGGAAGGAGAGTGCTAAGGCACACACACTAGCTTTCTGAGTTGGTACACCTACTAGCATTATAACTATGCTTTATCCAGTTTAATTTTTAATATTTCCTTTTTATGAAATTAAGCACAAACCCAAAATATCTACCCTTGGACAAAAAGCAGATTTTAGTCATTTGGATGATTTTTTTTTTTTTTTTTCCTCCTTAAATTGGTTACTTTGCCTCCCCTTGCTGAGGAGTATCAAGTACCTCTGTCACCAAAACATTTTATTTTGGGAATTGCTTCAGCATTTTGCAATCAGGGAGCTGATGCAGAAAGTGGATTAAAAGACTTGCTCAAGACCACACAAGAAATCTCAATGAAGGCTGAGGGACACACTCGGATCTGAGCTGCTGTCCAGAGCTTTGCCATCTACTTTATCTAAAGTATTCAGTTTATGAGTAAGCGGTCTGTAGTCTGGGAAGCCAGCTTGGTCAGGGTCACTCGAAGGCAAAGGAATTGGTGGCAATCTGTCCAGACTGATTATCAGAGGAAAGTTTTAAGCCAGGAATTAAAATAATTCACACATGCAAACGCAGGCTAAAGTTTCCCACCCATCTGCTGACCCAAGCGTTAGAAATAAGGACCAGGCAGCACAACAG
>NW_010288742.1:0-3668 GCF_000700745.2 Antrostomus carolinensis | reverse complement strand
TATAATTAATTATAATTATAATTATAAATAGTTATTGTGGCTTTTAGGTTTTTTTAAATGTGACTTGATAAAGATGGGCTGCTAGAATTTCAGGAATCTATTGCAAAATTTCTGTAAATAAGGAGATAACCAGATCTGCATGACCCAGATCTACTTTTAAATGTGGAGTGAATATATGGACTAAATTCTGTATTGCATAGATGTAGCTTTAATGATGTTAAATGAAAGCTTCCTACCTGGCCCTACCTTTTTAATTCTACACAGGCTTATGAGTGACTGCAGCAAAAGGTTGAACACAACTCTGATAATTCTTTTGTGTGTTGGTTTTAGTGTACAAATTAAATCCTAGTGAATTATTCACTCAGTTTATAATGAAATAATTCCACACAAATCAAGAGAAATAAAAAATATAACCCATCTGGGAATCTACCCAATAGGGTTCCTAGAGTTGTTTTAACTTGTTTTACTTAAATAATATGCAACTTTTTCTTCCTTTTTTCTATTAGTATAACATTATCATTCTGTTGTAAATTGTATAAATTCAAAATGTCAGTTTTACAAAACCCTGTTTCTGTGGGAGTAAGATGCTAGATTTTTTCTTATTTTTTTAAGTTTGACATTTAATATGAATACAGTCTTGTGTGTGTTTATTTTCCATAACATATTTGTGCAAACACCTGGTAGTCTACCAGGCCATCTTTCTCTGTAACAGGTGAAGCTCCACAGGACTCTCAGGAAAAATACTGCACGGTAGCAAGCTACAACCACCAGAACAATTCATCTAGCATGCACCTTCTCTTTCAGGGAAGAGTCTATCAGGTTCAATGCTTTGGTTTGGATACATAAGGCAGCCTATGGGTCCCCCATTCCTTTACCCAGGTATCTCATTGGGCCTTTAGGCACCAGCTGGAAGGTGGAATGTGCTTTGTAAGTGTACATGTAAGACAGAGTAGCTGATCTGGGCAGGTACAGTAAATCCAACAATGCCAGTATGCACCGGAATCAGATACATCTGTGTAGATGAGCTCCAATGTATGTTCATCATGATGAGATGAAGAGGTAGCATTGCTTTTGGGTTGCACTGCAAGTCAGACACCATTCAGACACCATTTAACAGCTTATGGCATTTTTAAACCATACAGGAGAGTTTCAGTGTGTTCTCACCAGTTCCTTCTGGTTTTTACCATGTTACTAAGAGCAGCATTTGGCTAAGGCACTAAAATTTGTCTCAACATTGAGAATCATTTTCTTCACTTCTACTGCTCTGTCTGAATTTCTGGTGCTCTGGTAAGGAGTAATCTTGGGTCTGCATAAAACATTAAAAGAACAACTCCGTCTGACAACATTTCTCACATTAATAGCTTGGTTGAGTTATTTATGGCCTCACAGACTCCTGTCATGGGTAATGCCAGTGATTAGCTAAAATAATCCCTTGGTACTCTAGCAACAGGTCTGACTGCCTAATAGGAAAGCATTCAAACCTTTGTCATGGACATTGATTCTGTCACTTCAGAACAGGCTTTCACAGCTTCTAAGTATTCCCCATTGCCAGAGCTCTGCCACTTTCTCCAGAAAATTGACTATCTCATGATTTACTCCTCTCAACAATGATCAGTCCCTTTGGGCCTGACCTGGACTAACATATGTATGTGAACATTTAAGATCAGGTTGTGGAAAAATAAGGAAATAGATGTACAAGCTACTAAGTTCCTTTTAGCATTCGACAGGCATCTCGTGCTGGGCAGTTAAAAATCTCTGCAAAATAGAGCCTCCAAAGGTCTGAGACCCAGCATTAAGCTCTCACACCACATTTTCTCATAACCACCTTGCATACAATCTACCTGCAATCCACAATGGGAGAAGGTCACAGGACTGTAGCCATCAATGCACAGAAAAACTGAAAAGGAAAATATAGCTTTAAATAAACAAGGAAGTCATACAAAACAAGGACTACATTCCCCACTGTTTGCCACTGTCACCTGGATACAACTCTAAAGTCAAGGGATTTTCATGTAAAATGCTAATTAATTTCCTAGGAACCTAGCTTCAACAATGCTGAAAAGCATCTGTTCAGTTTCAGTGAGACCTGAACATACTGGGAACCCTCTTGAGAACTCATCACTCATAAAACGTCTTTGGTACAGCTAAAAGTGAAGAAAAGCAAGCCTGAAGGTGTCAGCTAGACTACTAAATATTTTTATGCACATAGGTTGTTTTAAAATCCCAAATCCTTGTTGAGTTATAAAAAAAAAAGAAATCTGTTTGTCTGACCTGCACTGAACTGAATATTTTCAGAGCTCATTGATATAAACATTCTCAAGAGTTATTGGCATCCACATTGGACCTATTCAGTAACTGGGGAATGTTGCATAACAGGAAAGCTTCCCATCATGCCTGATTTATAAAAGTCCACCATCTCATCCCACAATTAAATATCAGAAAATAACATAACTATAACTGATAGTAAGAACCTATATGTTTCCATTCCTAGAGAAGAAAAAATAACATTTTCTTTAAGCACAGACCACACAAAGAAAACAGACTGCCAGGGAGTCAGAAAATCCAGCAGAGTATGCTCTCAAAAGACCTTGAGCTACTGAGGCTTTTGACAATATAAGAGCAGCCAGGTGCCAAGGCTCTGCAGGACTAGTCATATCTTGGATGGGTTCCATCTGGCTCCAAGCAAAAAGGCACTAAGACTCAAACATCTGTATGTATAAAAATGAAACAAAGCATTTGTCAATACCCAGAATATGCCCAGTATAAAAACAGATGTAATTAATTTCTAAACAAGTCAGTGAAAGTGTATGCCTAACCCTAAAGATCAAAGAGATTTATTTACCTTCCTGTTAATGATGCATACCAAGGTCCAACAGTTGGACCAAAGGAAAAGTCTTTTGTAGATCTCTTTGTTCCCATTAAAGGTCAGCCTGAGATATCTTCCATGCATTATGAGATCAGTTATTTTGTCAATGAAATTCCAAAGCAGGTATACTATATCCTAGGTATTTCTCAAGAAAAATTTTGACACATGTAGAGCACCACCCCAACTATTCAAAAAGTGGGAGTCTGTAGCAGGCAGTGTGAGCCTGAGGCAGATGAAATTTGTTTATTTAGAGAAATGCTTGACTCCTTTTTTTTGGCCTTTTAACAAAGGAGGAAAAGCATAGAGCACCTCAGGAAGTAAAGGCTTAACAACAGCTGGTCTGTGTGAACCCTGGCTACAGATACAAGATTATAATAGCTTTTGACACCTCATCTGCTTAATTTAGTCCTGCATTGTTCTACATACAAAGGAGGAGGAAGAATATTATTGGTTGTAGTGGCAGATTAGGGTATCATCCTTCATTTCAGACAAACACAAGAAGCTATTATCTGACATGAAGCATAATATAGCAAACCCAAGGTCAGTTGATATTACATGAACTTGTAGTAAAAGCTGGGAAAGCTAGATTTTCTCTTCATACCTCCACCAGGCAACACACTACTAACTGGGACAGCCAGTTCTGTTAATTATATGGCACGTATCAGTGCTATTCCAGAGATGCTGAGAGTTAGAACATATAAAAATATTAAGTGACCACCTATGCATAAGTTAACTACATCTAAGTATAAACAGAATTCTCTGCATTGTTCATCAGCAGTTAGCCCAGAAGGATTGACAGGAA
>NW_010288741.1:0-6176 GCF_000700745.2 Antrostomus carolinensis | reverse complement strand
CCTGATACATATATATTTATATAAAAAATATACACACACATATACCTGCCTGTGCTTTGTGCTACAGCACATCACGAGCATGTGGGAAACCAGCCAAGCAGGGAGCAGGAAGCCATCCTGATATCCCATAGCAGTGTCTCCCCACGGGAGCCCAGCTTTGCTTTGCTAAATTCCTCTCCCTTTCCTCCACGTGGCCTGTGCTTCCCCTTGCTGCTCGTCTGATCCCCAGACTGCTGCTTCCTTCTGATTTCCCTCGAGGTTGGCCATGCGATGCAGCCTCTCTGTAGGGCTGTGGCACATCTGTGCCCTGCTGAAAAGAAAATCAGTCCCGAAGCAGATCCCTCACTGCTCTAGCTGGAACCTACAGCTCATATACAGCATTGTGCTGGGACAAGGACCTGTGTGATGGGACATCTGCTGAGCCTTGTTCTGTCACCAGCCTCCAGCAGATAGACAGTGAAATCTGGGAAGGTTTTTCAACTGGTCTGTGGAAGGGTGGGGATGGTTTTCTCCCATCCTTGGCATCGCTTTGCTCTGAAATCAGCATCTGCAGGTCTGGGAGGACCAGCAGCGCTTCTGTTCCCATGGAAACTCGGAGCTGGCTGTCTGGGGCTTTCATTTCTCTTCTGCTGTGAGTTAGAGATGGGCTGGGTGAAGAGGGGCTGGAGCTGAGATGAGGGTGTGAAGGGGAAGAAGGGCCAGTGCTTCGCAGGGAGGAATGAGACCTCTGCCTTCTGGCTGCAGCAGTGAGGGTGGTGAATGGCATCACTTGACAAAGGGCCGTGACAAAACCCAGTGGCAGGTTTTTGGGGTCCCTGTGACCTCCACTGCATTGTGAATGCCCACAGAGCATCCTCCTGCCCACGGGATGCTCAGCATGAAGTCAGAGATGGAAATGATTCCCTTCTGGAGGGCAGTAAACAGTTAACAGCATGATCCTGCTCTTAATTAATTGCAGTCTGGTTTTGCTGTCCCTCCTGCTTCGAGGGCTCCCAGCTGCTCTCCCAGCTCCCAGTCTGGCTGCCAGGGCTTGACATTTTCAGAGGTGTGAACGTGAGCCCTCAGCTTGTCTCCACGCGCGCCGTGCTGGGAAGGAAAGGTCAGCACTTACGATGGGCAGCTTAAACTCCTGGCTCTGTTCCTGGCTGGCTTCCTCAGGCTGGGAGGAGAGCTCAGGCAGGAGAAGGAGCAGGTTTTGAATGGAAAGGGTCTGATAGGAGCTTCTGTGACTGGCTTATTCTTAAATATCTCTTGAAATATCTCCTGGAGTTGCCTGCCTTCCATTTTCGCTGGTGGTTTCACAGAGCATCAGAAATTTGGTGGTGATGGAGGCCACGTTCTTGCCTACCACCCAGAGAAAACATCTTCCCATCCATCACTGCCATCCACCACTTTTAACCATCTCTGTCCCTTGGAAGAGAGAGAGACTGTTGGGTTTAGGGGGACCTTGGCACAGCCTTGGGGATGGGGATAGAAACAGCCAGAGCTTGGTGTCTCTGCTAAGTACAGAGGGGCACATCCGTGAGGGATGTGGCACCAGCGATGTTGGAGGGGGAAATCACATCTCCTGAAAATGGAGAAACAGTCTCATTAAAAAAAAAAAAGATAAAAAATTCCCTTCTCCCCATCCTCTGCGCCTCTCGCCTCTCTCCTTTCGTTACTAAGCAACTGGTCCTTGATCTCTCTGTCTCTCTTCTTTCCTTTAGTTCCCAAGTGAAGTCATTAAAATGTCTGGAGGGATGAAACTCATATTTCACCTTCTGCCTGTCTGGGGAAGGAGCCCTGGGGGCCAAGGTCCCCTGGGGACACCCTGTGGGTCTGATGGAGAGCTCTTGTCTGGGCACAGATCCCAGCTGGGGCTGAGCAGAGAGGAACCTGCGTCTTTGTACGACGGCATCTCCCGCTGGGATCAGGCAGGGAGCAGATGGGATGAGAAGGGAGAGAGCAGGTCGGTGCCATCGGCTGCAGCCAGCTCCAGCACTAACGTTTGCTCTGCTCACAGCCCTTCGCAGCCAACTCGCTTGTCTCTGCCACGAGGATCCGCGGTGCAGGTGCCCGGCGGCCGTCCCTGCTCCACCGGGGCTGCATGTCCTTCTGCCACGACGCCGACTCCCCGACAGTGCCAGATGGGCTGCAGCAAGTGGTTCCAGGAAGGGGTTTGGGAACACTTGATGTCAGCACGAGCCTGCGGTCTTCGTCGGATAGCCGGAGCCCCGGGGATCTGGGTAACTGGGGAGAGAGGGAGGCACAGCCAGACTCACCTGTCTGTGCCAGGGTTTCGGTGGCATCACATCATGTTCTGTGCCACCATGTGAAAATTAGGAAGTATTAATTATAGTTTCTTGGTAGCGGTGGGGAATTCAGCTCCAATAGATGTGATTAATTATCTGCTTCTCCCCTTTCTGCAGAGTCTTCCCAGCATCCTTCCTTCACGTTTGAAACTGAGACCTCCTCTGACTGGGAGCCCCAGGACTTTGACTTCAGCGCTGCCCATGGCTCCCCGCGCTCCCCCAGGACCCTCTGCAAGGTGGTGGTGAAGGGGCTGAGGAGCAATGAGCCTGTGCAGTGGGAAGTCACCTTTGATATCCACCCTCTCTTCCGAGAGCGGGAGAGCCAGGTGGACAGCGACGCTGACCTGTGGAGCGAGACCTTCCACCACTTGGCAGCCAAGTCGGTCATCCGGGACTTTGAGCAGCTTGCTGAGAAGGAGTGTGAAATCGAGCACGGTAATGCACCACTCCCAGCCCTGCTCTGCTTCAGCGTGGGCTTTCCAGCATCTTCAGCCACCTCTTGAGTTAATACAAGGGCAGAGAGTGATGAAATATTAGGGAATGTCTCACATAATTCCCAAATGACAGCTCTTTCCAGCTGCCTTGAGCTTCTCTCCTGCTTCTGTAGGAGGCCACCAGGATGATGCGAGGGCTGGAGCAGCTCTGCTGTGAGGACAGGCTGAGAGAGTTGGGGCTGTTCAGCCTGGAGAAGAGAAGGCTCCGGGGAGACCTTCTAGTGGCCTCCCAGTACCTGAAGGGGCTACAAGAAAGCTGGGGAAGGACTTTTCATAAGGGCAGTTAATGACAAAACAAGGGGAAATGGGTTTAAGCTGAAAGAGGGGAGGTTTAGATGAGATATTAGGAAGAAGTTCTTCACTGTGAGGGTGGTCAGACACTGGAACAGGTTGCCCAAGGAAGTTGTGGCTGCTCCTCCCTGGAAGTTTGCAAAGCCAGGTTGGATGAGGCTTTGAGCAACCTGGTCTAGTGGAAGGTGTCCCTGCTGCTGGCAGGGGGGTTGGGACTGGATGAGCTTTAAGGTCCCTTCCAACCCAAACCATTCTATGATTCTGCAGCCTCGCTGCACATTAACATGCTTGAGCTCGTGCTCCTTCGTGCTCCTTCGTGCTCCTCTGCTTCATGTATCGAGTGACAGGGATTATTTTTAAGGAGTTATTCACTTGGACATGGGAGGTGGCTTCAAACTCAGAGGGTCCAACAGCAGCCACACATCACTGCTCTGGGCTGCACATGTCCCTGGGTCTTGTCAGACTTCTCCATGAAGTGCATCTGTGCATGTACAGTAAGAGCAGAAGCAGCAGTAGGCAGAGTTTAGAGGGATACAGTCCCTGCTGGGCATGGAGCCCCAGCATGGAGGTGGGACTGGGAGCTGGGTCCGAGGGGTGGATGGAGCCCATGGGCTGTGTGGACTTTAACCCTGGTTGTCTCTCACGTGGCAGGGTCCGGACGGCGGTACCAGGTCAATGCTGTCCACACCAGCAAAGCCTGCAACGTCATCAGCAAGTACACGGTGTTCATGCCGGTGGACCTGAGCACCAACGCCTACCTGCCCACTGTCATCGAGTACACCCACACGGGTAACGTGGGGCTGGCAGAGGGGTGAACCCATGGCTGGGAGGGAGGGTGTCACCTGGGAAACCTTGCTGAGAGCAAACCCTGTGAAGCCACAGCTCAATTCAGCACCAGACTGATGTACCCAAGGCCATGGCTGAGCCTAACAGCACGCCTGCCGCTCTTGGAGGTGAGAACCTCTTCCCCATGGCCAGGCAAAAGCTTCACTCTTAGGTCTGGATGCCCAGAGAGGACCAAGCTCATCAGTCTGTGGGTTTTGTTGCCATCGTGTGCGTGTCAGTCTCTTTCTAACACTGGCAATTCCCTTCTCTCATGCCAAGGGGCAGCATCCAAGCAAGGCAGCCAGAGGAGCCTGAGCTCAGGAAACAGAAGACATCGTGGCTTTTCCCCTGGACGTCCCCAGTCAGCTTGTGGCCAGAACGGAGATGATGGATTTTACAGCACGAGTAAGATTCCCTGGGGTTTTTTTCTCCTTCCTAGTGTTGCAGATCTCAGTGGTTTAGTCTATGAAGGAATGTCTTCTCTGGTATTTTTTATTTCTGCCTTCCTCTTTGAATATGGTGCTCACCAGACACGTGTCTGGCTGGAGTCTGTCTCCTTAAATGGGGAAAAAGCTGCAGTTTCCCCTGAAACTCCCAACTCACAGGCAGTGGCTGCTGACAATGCTTAATTGGCAGCTGTAATGCAGATAACGTGAGGGATGAAACTGGGTGTAACCAGAGACAAGGGGATGTGAGACACTTGCTTGTCACCAAATCCTCCATTAATGAAGACAAGTTGGATTGGACTTTGTCTGGCATTGTCATATCTGCAGCTGCATTAAAATCGCCTCTGCTCAGGCTCATTAACCTGATAATGCTGTGGAGAGGGAGAGCGGCCGTGCCGCAGCCTGGCGCGGTGGTGTGACGGCAGTTTTGGCTGGATGGTGCAGCTGATGTGGTTCCTCCCTTGCAGATGCAGAGGAGAGCAGCCTGTCACCCTGCAGCACCCCTTCCTCCTCTGGCTGGGAGCGCTGCGGTCTCCCTGAAGGTAGGGGAAAGAGCTGGTGGTGCTTGTGAGGGTGTAGCTGCAGTGACTTCATCATCTGAGCTCTTCAATAAATACTTCTGCTGAGTTTTGGGGGTTTTAATAAAAACTTATGACCTAAAATTAGGCCTGTGAGCACTTCTGGGGTTCAAAGGACAGAACCTGATGGGGCCTTTGGTATGGATTTCCCCCCATGTTCATTTTTGAGAGGTGTGGGAATTTCATTATCCACGTAGGAAAAATGAGGCAAAGGGAGGGGAAGAATCTTGCCAAAGACTCAGCAGCAGAACAAGCCACCCCTTGATGCAGCGTGCAGACTCTGCTCCCTTTCGCTCTCCTGTATCACCTCGTTTCACCCTCAGCTTTGTGTTTCTTCCCAGGGCCGTTACAGAACCTGTCTGCTTCCTCTGCACAAGCCCAAAAAACCATCGAGAGCCTCTTCACTGCGAGGTATGGGCCAGCTCAACCTTCCTCTGGCCTCAGCAGATGTCTTGCACCTCCGTGGGTCTGATGCAAACACAGCGAGGGGGAGAGGAGGGACATCCCAGGGTTAGCAGAGCCAGAGCTGGGACAGAGCGTGATGCCAATGTCTGGGGACCAGGGATGGTTTTTGGAGGGGAGGGTGGGTGTCAGGAGGGGCACAGAGGTCATGGTCTCACCTTTTTGTCCTCCTGCAGGCTGACCCTCAATAAAACCAGGCTGCTGACTCGAGCTGCCAAAGGGTTCATGAATAAATCTCCAAGCAGAGTGAGCGAAGCCAGCTCCGAGGGTGACAATGAGAACATAGACTACCTTCCCCTGGTGAGCAGCTCGTTCCTGGGTCTTGCTGGGGTTGCATGGTCACTGCAGAGGAGCACAGGGCAGGAGGATCCCCCCAGATCCTGCCTCTTGCTGTCTCCAATGGCCACGTCCAGTGATCTGCTCAGAGATGGAGAGCTTCTCCATCCATGCATGTCTTTTTCCTGAACTTCCCAGAAACAGTTGTTATTTCAGAGCTTCTCTATGTGCCCACCGTTCCTTGCAGGCGTCTCTGCAGCTGGCCTGTGGTGCCTTTCTCATGAACTCCGCCTTCTGTGACGCCGTCAGCATCCCCATGGAGAAGCTCAAGTGGACATCTCCCTTCGCCTGCCACCGCCTGGCCCTCAGCCCCTCCAGCTCCTACAGCACCAAGAAGTCCAGCTCCTCTGGGGAGCACAAAAGCCTCAGCTCCAACCGGCAGCTCCTGGTTCCTGATGGGCACGAGAAGAATCCCACCACCAGAGCCGTCACTTCGGCTGCGGTGCCGGAGGG
>NW_010288740.1:0-22330 GCF_000700745.2 Antrostomus carolinensis | reverse complement strand
CTAGACACAGGTCTCCAACTAGACTCTGCTCAATTGCGCACCACTCTCTGGCTTCTTCCCACCAGCCAGTTAACTGTCCATCTCACTACCTGATCATCTAATCCACACTTCCTCAGTTTGGCAGCGAGGATAATCACATTCTTCCAGAAGGTGGGACTCCATAGCAGTATTAAATCTAATAAAATTGGGGAAATGGATACTGGTGAACTAGCTGTTGTGTCATCACTCTTTAGATAAGTCTAATGCGGCCCTCCAGCAAGTTATGGTAAGGAAAGCTTTTAGGGTAAGAAATCGGAAGGCAGCAACTCCGAGAAGTATTTAAAGGTTGCAAAGGACAAACAGCTTGATATGAGCTCCTGTTGTGATGCTGTGGCAAAAAGAGGTAATGGAAAATCCTTGTGTATATAAGCAGGGGAATAGTGAACAGGAATAACAAGGATGAATAATTGTATTCTTTATACAGTATTAGTGAAATGGACACTGGACTTTTCCGTATAATTCTGTTGTCCACTTGAAAAAAAAAAAAAAAGGCAAATTGGAAAAAACACAGAAGAGAGCCACAAAAATGATTGAAGAACTGGAAAGGCTTATAATAAGACATGAAAGAACACCATCTGTTTGGCTTATCAAAAAGATTGGGAGGTGACTTGATTACTGTGTGTGCATACTTCCAAGGGAAGAAAATACTGGGAACTAAGGGACTATTTTAGAAGAAAAAACATATCAAGGACCAATGTCTGTGAACTGAAACCACAAAAGCTCAAATTAGAATAATGCATACATTTATAACTAGGAGTCTGATTAACCACAGGAACAAAATACTGAGGGAAGCAGTGGTTTCTTCCTCTTTTGATGTCTTCAGATCAAGGCTGTATGCCTTATAGCAGATATGCTTTAGGCAAACAGAAGTTCCTGAGCTCAGCACGGGAGTAACTGACTGAAGTTTAATGAACTGCAATGTACAGGTTAGACCTATGATCTAATGCTCCTTTCTGGCCTTTAAAGTCTATAAGCTATGACTCAGTGAAAGCCATAAACCCCATGATCTGTGGAGGCTTTGGAGAATTTCAGCTTTAACTTACAAAGTCTTTAAGCTGCCTTTTTACTTGCATGACCAGCACTGAAAATGTAAAGCAATATGTACTGATCCCTTGCTATGAAAGAAGCCAACAGCTGGACTCTCCTTCTGGGGTGGGGAAAAATAATAATCACTCTCACACACGCTTTAAAGGCAGGGTATGCCTCAGCAAACCACCTCGCATGAGTCTTTAGGCCAACTTTGCATCCGTTGTAACAAAACAAATCCATTATATTCAACTGGGATAGGTTAGCAGAAAGAGAAAAAGAAAAAAATTAAAAAAGAATAATTTGTATCTTTTCCAAATGATGTGTACTGGCTGTCCTCAAATCTCAGATGACTTCACTGGCCCTTCACGCCTTTCCAAGTATTGCTTAATGTATTTCTGATAGGCAGCATTTTTCTGTGTTCTGGCTTAGTATTGTACCTGTGAAGCCTTACACCTCAGTTTTGCACTCTCTGTACCACCCCTCTGTGCTGCGTAGGCTGATACCAAGATTCCTGAGCCTCTATCCTAAAACATGGAACACTTGGCTAACAGGAATGTGGGAATTGTTTCATTGTATAGGGCTGAGAAACTGATTTCTTGGCATGTAGAGAAGTGGTTTTGATGTATGGTGTCTTTCCTTGAGCACTTACAGCTCTGAAAGCTTTTCTTTCCTGTTTCTTCAAGTAGTGAAACTATCAAAGTGGGTCAACTGGATGATATTCTCCTGCTGGGGCAGAAGATAGTCATCTAGGAGGGCAGTTGGGTGCCAAAATGTGGGGATGATGAGGTAACAGTAGTTTCTGAATCTTGGAAGACTGCAAGGTTGTGTCTATGATTGACTGCCGAGACTCAGTGAATGCTGCATTTCTCCAGTGCTTAGTGCAGGAGACTTGGTAGGCTGTGCTTGTGGTGCCATACAAATTCTGCCTAGCCAACAAAAGCTCCAGAACTTCGTGGAGGCATGTGAGGAGTTTGCCCCTTTCCTCACCTCACATATGGCATAAAACTAAATGTCTGTCAGGCTAGTAAGTCTAAGCTGCTACAGCTCAGCAGCAAAGCATTTTGGTACTAGCATGGTGGGAGTGCAATGCTGGCAGAGATTAGTGAAACAACTGTTACAAAGAACCTTGTCCAGAGGTGGTTAAGCATTTTGAATGTGTCTGAAACAGTGGCTGGCTTTCAGGGACTGAATGTGGAGGATCACACCAGCACTATTGACTACACCCAGCTTCTCCTTGCATGCTCTTTAGAGGAAATAACATACTGACACAAGATGGGATGCACATACTACCATAAGTCAGGACCTTGAGCTCTCAAAGGATGTTGCTGTCAAAAGTGTGTCTGTACCAATAACTGTGGTAGAAAGTTTTCTTTAACAGTTAGCAACATAGGGTGGTAGGCTTGTAGCAAGATAGAAACACTTACTAAACCATCTGGAGGTTTTTGGGAAATGCTGTATGTCCTGAACCATACCCATAAGAATAAAGAAGGAAATTTTTGTATGGAATAACAGGGTAGTGCAAGTTGGGTATGACTAGTCAGTCCATCTGTCATCATTGCAGCTGAATACAAGCAAGCAAGCAAAACAAGAGATATTTGCACTGCAGGTTAGCTGAGACAAGCCATTAAGCAATGCTGAGAGGGATTCAGCATTGTGTGCTGCTCTTCCATGCGTGTATTTGGAGTCAAACATTGTACATCTTACTGGTTTCATATTTTTTTTCCTGAGATTTTAATCCTTTAAAATATCTATAGCTTCCCAACTTTTGCTGACTTGCACACCAAGGTATGGTGTACTAAATGCAGTTTATTAACATTCCCCAGAGCAGATAAAGGGAAAAAGGAATACTGTAGTTATTGCAGACACTCCAGTTGTCTGCTAACAACTGGGTAATTCTTATATGATGAGTTATAAGCCTAATGAAGTTACACAAGGAATGTGGAAAACATTGTGTCAGGCTTTCTACATTCAGGTTGATGCTTTGAGGGCACAGTTTCAGTCAGCTAAGAAGTAAAAGCCAGCACATACTTTTCCTCTCAAGGAAGACCATCTTGCCTACATAAATTTTGTTCGATATTAAAAAAAGAGAATAGAAAATTGTACATTATTTTACACTCATTTAAAAATAAGTTTTTCTAGTAGTACCTATGCAAAAGACAAACGTTAATATGATTTTTTTAAATTAATTTTAAAAAATTTAATAGGAGAACTGTTACTGAAAGATAATGGTTTAACGTGATTATCCTGTTACCATTGTTAGTGTTATTCTAAACTTGAGAAACAGAAAATATTAATATTTTGGATGCAGAAAAGTGTAAAAGAAGGCAGACTTCTGGTACCCCATTAAAAATCTTATTTAATTGATAATTAACAGTAAAATATATCAAAAAGAACAGAGTGCCTCAGACTGCAAAAGTTATTCTTTTCCTTCCTGCCTAATGCCCCGTTGAGTTTCTTTTCTAAGAAAAGTTTGGCAGCATCTCTTACAGGAGCAAAGGAAAATTCGGGAATGCTAGCAAACAGCTGAGTTTGGATGACAGGAATGCTAACAGAGACAATTTACTCTCTGCAGGATACTGTCAGGGTTCTAAATACAGTCAGGACACAGAACAAACTGTCCAAATGGGGAGGAAATTTGGGCAGCTCGTGCAAGCTCGGAACTCTAGGACAAAGTTTAACAACAGAACTGATTGCTTTCCTACCACAGCAAGAGCATTACCAAGGCAAATCAAGTCAGCCCACAAGCTTCAGTTTTCAGCTTAGTGTGTGCACAGGAATTTGCTGTCTCTCTAGATATAATTTGCAATTTTGCCATGTAAGGCTTTTATATTTTATCATTCAACCTGTGCCACTCATTTGCTAAAAAGATGAGTATTTGCAAATACTTAAGCCTGTAACCTGTATGTGTATATATGATGCTGCAGTGTAATAAGGAAAAGGGATAGTATGCCTAGCTCTTTTGTTTCTTCTCTCTTACTTAGGATCAACCACACATACCAAGGGAGGACAGGGAAATGTTGTTTTCATACATCCCTTTGCATGCAATGTTTCACTTTGGAGAATAGTTTTAGTCACAACCTCACTTTTGCACTGTTCTGTCTGGCATAGTGATAATAAAGATGGTCAGTATGCACCAGGCTTACAGGTCTGACCCCTCATTTTCCACTAACTCATATCCAGCCTGTTTCTGAACTTGTCATGAGGAAAGTCCACCAAAGGCATTTGCAAGCCCCTTCTCACGCTGGCCCTTTTGATCAATCCTAAATTCCCAGCTTCAAGGACTACCTTAAAACCACATGTGCCGTTATGCAAGCATCTCTTTTGTATGCAGCCTACAGTGTTTTTACCTCTTTGTTGTTCTAGAAACTGGTGTCACTCATTCAGAATTAAGGAATAGAAGCTGTGGCATTCTCTCTCCCTTGTCTCACAAAAGCTACAGCCTTGTTAGGCTCACAAGAGACTAGCCAAGATACTCCCATGCTCTTTTAGTCAGCAATGTGCTGCGTGGCACCCAGATGCTTTGCAGATTATACAAGAGTAAGAGCAGAACATGTGTGACTGTATAGTACAGAGGAGGTAAGATGAAAATAACCAACTGAAAGGGAAAAAATATACAGAGTGTTTGGGGGATGAGTAGTAAAGTGTTATCCAGACATGAACTTGTGGTATCTGTGTTTCCACCCTGTAAAACAGTGCAGCAGGGACACGGAGCACAGCTTAAAACACATGCGTGCCTTGTCTGTAGAGGAATGCACTAGCTTGAGGCAGGTGCGTGTCTCTGCGCAAGTTGGAAGGGAGGGGAGGTAGAAGCAGGTGACCACATGCACAGTGCTTTGGTCTAAATGTGCTTTTTGAGAATAGTTTTAATCTCCCACACTACAGCTGAAATTTGACATTGCACCCAAGCTGCCCAGAAGAGTGAACATGAGTCATTAACTGTGTCAAGAGCTCCCAGTTTTAATCCTGTTTCATCTCTTTCATAATGACGGGTGAGACATTCTTAAAACAGCGCATGGTGCAGCACTGTGCAGTTTGCATGTTGATCAGTATTCATTTACAAAGTGGTTCTGCAACAAAACTGCCATATTTTGCTAATGTCAAAACTTGGGAGCTTTGGGAAAGAGATATAAAATAGTAGCTTTTACCTTAGAGAAAATAAAGGCATGAGAGGTGAAGCTGTGAAAAAAACTATGATGATCTTTTTTCTCAGTCCACTGTGCAAGCAGCATGCAAACCACAGAATTTTGTGACTGTTTTCTTTCAAAAGAGATGAAAGATGGAGTGGAAAGCAAAGATGGATTTCATAGTCACACCCCCAGGGATGGACAATTCTGGCTTCCATAAAGCTAACCATAATTTCACAGAAAAGCTTGGAGAATCCTGTTTGGCAGTCATGTGCAATATGAGTGAACAAATGCACAAATTCTTTATCCAAAATAGCAAGACTCATTTTCCTTACCATGCCATTTATTCTGTTTATGAGAGTCAGAAAATATAAATCTGTAAATTATAAACAGGCTATTTTACTCTTGACTAGTGCTTGCAGTCAAACTGTGTTGCATGATATACTAGGCTAAGAAAAGACTAATGGAGAAGGCATAATTTGTAGATGTGGTACTCAGTGCTGTGAGAAAGAAATATATTTTCTGTATGTCCATAGACAGCAATGGTTTTTTATGTTCTCATTCACAGCTCGCTGTGTTTCACCTCTGTGAGGATGTTACACATACGGACAAGTTTGGGCTGGGATTTAAATGAAGGCTTTTACTCTCTGCTTCATTTATAGCTTTTACTGAATCTACTCAACTACATTGTAGCAGGGCTTCAGGGAAGGAGCCTCTGTAAGATGACTAGGCAATATTAATAATATCAGTAATATATTAGTAGAACAGAAAAACTTCTCTGAATCTGAAAAGGGAAACATGAAGTTTTTCTAAAAAATAGACAGTGATGCATTTGAAACGGACATCTTGGACATGGATATGGACTCTGACTTGCAGTGCCTCCCCCTATAAAACTCAATATAAATGATACCTTAATCTTATTAAAATATAAGCTAGTAGACATATTGAAAAAGTCAGGATTTTAGCCACCTCAGTTACACCCTTCCAAAGAAGAGCAGTAGAAAAGATAGAGAAGTATGCTCAAAGTGTATAATAATGTTGATCAAAACTAGTGTTTTACTTGACTCGGTTTTCATTTCCAACTATTATCAATCACCTAGTTGGGGAAAAATGGAAAATTGGAATTACAATTTCAGTCTCACAGGTCATTCTGAAAAAGATTTCAATAAGTTTGTAGAGCAGTGGAGAGAGGACAATCACTTTCAAATGTTAAACATTGATAAAGGGAAAAAAAAATCAGAAATTTGTTATCATAAGTAAATCCAAGTTATAACAAATATTGGAAATGGCTGAAATACAAAAATAGACGTGCGATCATGTTCCACATAACTGGATAAAGAAAAGCACTATGCTAAAAATGGCAGGATAAACATTTTGAAAGAAACTTAAAGCTCTGCTTTTCATCTCTAATTCATCTCTAATTCATCTCTAATTTCATCTCTAATTCTAGTAGATAAACACAATGTCAATAATTTCTGGGAAATGTTAAAAGCTGTACTGAGATGGTTGGTCTGCTTTTCAGGAAGCTATCATCAGAGTCTTTTGAGATACTTAGCAATTTAGAAACGGGAGTGGAGATTTCTTTTTAGCTATAGCAGCTATTGAGACATTTTCTTATCTTCTGAAAAAAGCTTGAACAGAAGAATGTGCAAACTTCAAAAATTACTCAACTCAGTTATGAAAAGAAGGATCAATTTCCCAAATGTTTTGAAATTGCTTGAGAGAAAGAAACAAGTCACATTCAGGTAAAGAGGGAAAACAGATGCTGATATAGAAAATAAAGGGGAAGATGGGAAAAGCAGACCCATGCTGCAATACTTAGTAAAGGAAAACTGCTTTAAAACCTTTCATAGCAATACACAACTGTTTTTCAGAATTATAGATGGCTATGGCAAATGCTAGAGAAGCTGCAATTAAACAGACAAATTTTGTCCTATGTGGTGGACTTGCTGGAATAGTAGATTTGAAATAAATGGTGCTGAGTAAGAGATAAAACAACAGTGAAATTTAGCATGACTTGCAGCAAAATTTGGCATCTCCATGAGGTGACTGCTCACTTTTTTGAAACCTCAAGTGGCTGGGAAAAGAGTGGCTGGAGAACAGCCCTGCACAAAGGGATCAGGGGGTGCTGGTTGACACTAAGCTGAGTATGGCCCTGACAGTGAAGAGGGCAAACCACATCAAACACAGTATAACCAGCTCGTCAAAAGAGGTGATTATCCCACTGTATCCAGCATAGGTGTGGCCTCACCTGGAGTGCTGTGTGCAATTCTGGGCCCCACAATTTAAGAAGGGTGTGAAAGTCCTTGAATGCATCCAGAGGAGGGCAACAAAGCTGGTGGAAGGGCTGCAAGGCATGTTGTGTGAGGAGTGGCTGAGGAACCTGGGTTTGTCTAGTTTGGAGAAAAGGAGGCTGAGGAGTCACCTCATGGCAATCTCCAGCTTCCTGAGGAGGGGAAGTGGAGAGGGAGGTGCTGAGCTCTTCTCCCCAGGATCCAGCAATAAGATGTATGGGAATGGTTCATAGTTGTGCCAGGGGAGGTTTAGACTGGACGTTAGGAAGCATTTATTTACCGAGAGGGTGGTCAGATACTGGAACAGGGTTCCTAGAGAGGTGGTCAATGTCCCAAGCCCATCAGTGTTTAAGAGGCATTTGGACAGTGTCCTTAATAACATGCTTTTTTGGTCAGCCCTGAATTGGTCAGGCAATTGTACTGGATAACTGGTCCCTTCCATCTCTCCTCTCCTCTCCTCTCCTCTCCTCTCCTCTCTTTTCAGCTTGTTGAAAGTTTTCCAGTTTTTCAGCTTTCTTATGGAAGCTGTAGTCAATGGGGCAATAAAATATATAATAATTCCTGCAGCAACAAGTGTGAATTTACGTATGAGATTGTTTTACTCCAATCTAAAATATCCCAAATACCACACTGTGTGAAGATACAGTTGGTTTAGTTCCATGTATTGTGAAAGTCAGATGGAAAGTACAGTTTACCAGGGGAGACATTACTATGCTTAATGAAATCTCCCGTTTCTTGCAGCTCTAAAAATGCTGTTTTATAAATACATCAAGTTACATCTCTATAAACACACACAGAGTACATACACAGTGATGACTGCTGTAGTAGTGTTCTTTCACTCATTGAAAGTGTTCTTTCAATCATTATCACTAATAATAATATGAAGTACATCCTCATGCAGAGAAACGGTTTCTTTTGTTAGAGATGAAAACACCTTCACATTGGATCTGGTTTTATTTCTTATTCTCACTTTTCATAAAAGAAAAAACAAAACAAAACAAAACAAAACCAAAGCTGAGCAATATGTAGTCATCAATGTCTATAGGGTTTGAATGGATTACTTCTTCTTCTGTGGTACATATAGAAGACAAAAACCAACAAAGATTGTTATTAATAGGGTTGGGTTTTTTGTGTTAACTCAGCTGGAACATCTCTGTAAGACTTTCTGGTCTACCTAGTAGCATTTTGTTTCCTTCCTTAGCTGATGTCTGCAACCTAGTGGTTTCATCTTTTCTTTATAACAGATACAGTTTATAATTGGATTTTTAACGTTTTCTTAACACTTAAAGGAAAGGTGTTAACATCACTTACAGCGATGCATTTATATAGTTAACATTTTAGGATAATTAAATACAGTGGTTAAGCTTCGGTTATTAGATGGTATGAATTTTCTCTAATAATTAAGAAGGCTATTTTCCTTCAGTGTTGCTTATATTCTGGCTTAGTCATAACATTTCACTATTCATTATTTTCTCTCTTAAGTTTCACATACATGTGCTTAACCCACAGCTCTCTCAGCCTTTAACCATGTAAGAACCGTAGCACTTGATTGGTTTCCTCTCTGTTTCAAATCTCTTTTACCTTCTTGATATAACAGATATTTATCAGATTCTTTCTGTTATTTATATGTACTGTGCTTACATGTTTGCTTGAAAGAACACTAGTGATATCAATAATTACATTACTAGGTCTAGGTGCGTTATGGTTTTATATTTTTGCAGTTTTTGAAAACTTAAATCTAATTTACAAAATCACTTAACTCTTGAGAATAATTGGTTACATTCATCACTTACTTAAGCCTAGAGTGCTTATTTTACACTTACTGTTTTTCTGTCTTCCCTGTTTTGAGACTTTTGCTTCATCCCTGGGCATCTTCAGCCATTCTGCTTTTACAGAAGGTGCTGGCTATTTATGCTACAGGCTTTTTTCCTGTTTTATAACTGAACTTTCATGCCTACTATCTCCTCAAAATTTTGTGATTAACCTCTGTAGCAGGATAGCGTGCATTAGTAATCATTCCCCTTGCAGCTCATCTGATTTCTCCTATTTGAATATTCAGCATCTTCCTCTTTGCTTGCTAAACCTTTAAGTACATAATTTTCTTTCTACATTCTCTTCATCAGAATAAGCCATCTTAATTGCATCAGGTACAGCCTGGATGTGATATTTAAGTTTTACATTATATTGATGGATGTGTTAGCATCCAGCAGGATACCAGGGCTCTTTATTTCCCAATCAATCAGCTTTACAATTACAAATTTACTTCAGTTCTTTTTTGCTTTGCTACCTGCTTCTGCTACTTTCAAGGGTGTTGGGGAGTCACACTGGCAAAGGTATCAGTTAATATGAATACTAATTTGCACTGTTCAGAGTCTTGCACATCTAGATTCTTTATGTGAGGGTTCTGGTCTTACTGCTCCTTTATATTTCTCAGTTTCTTGATCAGGTCTGGAGGTGGTTTTGTTCCCAGTAGGGGTGCACAAACACACATATGTACACAGCGTCCAGCAATGGCAGATCAATACCGACAGCAGAACAGTGCTTTTGCAGGCACCACATACACACTGATAGCATTCACATAAGCATGGGCAATATGAATGGCCTTGCCCTGCTTTTTCTTGTCAGCGATTCAGTCTCAAAGCTTGCTAGTAGATTTTACACACACACACACACACACACACACACACACACACACACACACACACACACAGACAGACACACACACATCACAAGGATCTCTCTCTGGTGGTTTTTGTATTCTTCAGCTCCCATCCTGCAAAGATGCCAGTTTCTATGTAGCACCTGCACATTATTCACCGGGCAACTTGACATGGCCTTAACCAGCCATGTAATAATCCCAGCTGGCTGGTTAAAAACCCTGTGGCAATCTGCATCCACCTGTGCTGTGGGATGTGCTGCATTACTAAATAACTGCGTTAACAGTTGTTACCACCCCAGACTACCCAGGAACTGTCAGGCTCCTTTCTTTTCTCCTATAGGCACATTCTGCTTTTCCCCCTCCAAAACTCTCACAGCCACACTGGGCTCCCACACAAGCACAAACAGTCACTGTTAATACAGGAGGAGGAATGTTTAGCATCACGTATACACTACTTTGACCTCTTCAGGTAAAAAGGCAGTATGTCACTCAGGGTCCAGATTCTGTTTGGCCATATGGACCATCTCTCCTTTTGCTTACTTAAGGCATCTTAGTATCAGATAGCTCAAGCCTCAAAAATTGAAGATCTCAGATTAGTCTCTAGTTACCTCACAGGTAACTCTTCCCTCTTTAGATTACAGGCATGAGATGGAACTGATTTAAGAGGTTTGTCAACACACTGCTAAAAACCCACTAATTCAATGATCAATAATTATTAAACAGTTATGTAATTTTGCACTTGATTACACACAGTGACAAAGCTACAGATTATTACTCTTCAGTCTCACAAATCGCATGCAGCAACTATTGAATTACAATTCTATCACCATTCCCTCCCCATACCACTTAATGGTAGGGTGTAACTCTATGCTTCTTTACTGTCTTCCTACAACACACAGCATCCTTGCCTTCCAATTGTTTTAATCACCTTCCTGATTTCCTAGAGACCTTGTAGGTAGTTATGAGGACTGGTGTTCCAGGGGGACCTCTTGCTTACAATCTACTGTCATGAAATCAGGGAGTTAAGATCTCTTCTTAAATAATGAAATAATTGCCAACTTCAAGTAACAAAGGAAAAACGTTATCTTACAGTCTGGGTACTATTCTAGTTCTATAGATACCTAAAGACCACACTGTACATCATAACCTATTCCTGGTGGACTAGTGAAGTTAGAGCTCACAGAGTGTTTCTGCAGCAGTGCACTAGTCTGCAGTAACTTTTTAAAATGAAGGAAGCAGCAAATAGAAGGCTAATGAATAAAGTGCCTGCAAGGAGCTTGTTACTGAAAGAGACTCTTTCAGCTTTTGTGGCAGGACATTTGAGAAGTTTAAGGCATTGCTTCCGATTCCACTAATCATCTATGTTTATAGAAGAATGTAAGTCATTAAAATTGCTAGCAACTCAGTCCCTGTCCGAAGACGGTCTTTGTACTTTCATTACTGTGCATTAATTATTTTTCTCCCTTAGCACCTTTGTAGCCAAAAAGTTACCTTTATTTCGTATGCATGGGATTGCAGCAGAAAGAGAGCAAGCACTAGTGTTAGGTCACACAGAAAATCTGTACTGAAGCCATGAATTTCACTGATGTTCTCAACTTGCAGATCCATTCTTTACTCATGAGATCATGCTTCAGCAATAGTAATCTGTGCTGTATGGCTTCCTCCCACCAAATTGTATACATTTGTATTTAAAACTATAGTAGATGTGCCAGTTAATTTAAGTGCCTGTTTTTCCCCATATGGATCTAATTTGCATTAGGAAGATAAATGGAAAATTCAAATACTCTGGCTGATGCTGATGCTAGTTGAGATGCACTACATACTGCATTTTTTTTCCCTCCTCGCTAAATCCTTTTTCTGTGGTTGTATCTTCAGACCTCTAAACTCAGAACTTAATGTAAAGAGTTTATTGGTTTCCAGGTTGTGGTCTCAGGCTCAAACCACTGCAGGTGTGTGGCTAAGAGGTGTTAATTGGGTAATGCATGCACAAAAATCGGGACCATGACAGTTAAATCAACTTAAAGCAAGACTCCAACTTAATACAGTGGACTTTGGATCAAACCCTGTGGGGAGTGAGGAGGTAATACACATTGCAGCAAATCTGAAAACTCCTCTGCTTCCCTGATTTTCCTATTCATAGATGTACCAAATGAGTTTTCTTTTCCTAATATAGTTGCGTTCTGCCAAACTGCAACTTTCAGTTAAAAAATCAGAACTATTAATGTTGTCTGAACTGTTATTGAGAATAATTAACATTAAAGAGCATAGTAACTTATGATTAGCAGAAAATATGCGTGTACCTGAGCAATATTTAACTTTAAAACATTTCTGGGGGTTACCCATAAAGATATTTCTTTCAAAAACTTCTACAAAGATGGTTTTGGAAGTCACTGAATAGGTCATAATATTGCATGTGGAGGCCAGAAGTTCATCAGTCTGGTTACAACTACCAGTGTACACACAAACTATTATAAAACCAATTAATTTTCTTGTTTCCCATTCTTCTTTTATTTTGGAGAGTATCTTCATTTAGCTGTGGTCCAAAGGAGTAATTTCCTTCCTTTACCAATAAGGGCTGGTATCTAGCTGTTCAGAAATAACGTGATTGCCTTGTGAAGGGTGGTAAAAACAGAAATCTTGAGGCCTAGTCATGCTGACTTGTCCAACTCTCATAGGGAATCCTAACAGGAAGGTGAAATAAATCCTGACTGCAGAGATTGAGTGGGAAAGTAGAATGGCTTCTGGGGCTGAGACAAAACCACATCTGTCAAATCATGAAAGACAATGTTATGGACAGTTTTTAAACCTTCAGTAATAAATAAGCAGTATGGTTTATGCTTTCAGAATATGAAATTGAGAGATCATTTTTCCTGAGAATGAAATGTGTCCTGGCCAAGAGGAATGCAGGATTGACATGCAGTGGCTACAAGGTATGTATATAAGTTTCACCCCCGCCAAGTATTCAACAAGTGACAAGTTTATTTATTTAGGATTTTTTTACACATGTGTAGCTGAAAGCAAAGTCTGTAATGGAAAGAATCAGAACAGATGCAAAAAATGCCACTGCTGATGGCAGATTCCCTTAGTAATACACATCTAGAGTCACCCACAATGAGTTGCAGTTTGCTTTGTGGCACATTCTCACATCCTAACCCCTGATCTTCCAGACTGGGGAATTGGCTGGAGCATACCCATGGAGTTGCAAGGAGAGTGCATAGCCAGGTCTTATTCCCCTATGGAACTGGAGGCAGGTGGAGGCAGGAACTGAGACACAGGAACCTGGAAGTCTTCTTGCATTCCTCTGCCTCAGTGTTGCCATGTGCCAGTTGAGCAGCCACCCAGTTGCACAAGTCACCTCCTTGGCCTGACCAGAATTACCTCAACATTAATGAGACCATTAGGTTACCCTGAACAATCATGAATATCATCTCAGGATTGAACAGTACTAAACCACCAAGTTTGTTTATAAATGTTGTTGCTTATATTAATTATCTATTTATTACATGAAATCAGAAGCCACACAAATGCTGAGACTCTATAATAACACCTGCCATTCAGGTAGTTCTTATTTGAAGCTTTACAGTGTGCATTTGCTGCTCTTTGAGCTACACAGCATAATTCTATCACTTAAGCATCCAGAGAGAAGGTTACTTCACATAAAGTCTGGTGAGGATTCATTTTGTTTGAGTCATTCAAAAACAAAAAGAAAAGCAGGCAAGAGAAGCAGAGGTCTTCTAAGGAATGTGTTCAAGGTCCAGATATATATCTGTCTATTTACACTGCTATCTACTTGGTTAGATTGATAATTCTTCATTACATGGACCCCTGTTTGCTCAGCTGCTTCCCAGCAAAAACTGATTCTGTTCTAAAGCTGAATCTGAAATCAGCTAAAAAAGTAGAGCTTGTAGTGGTGGTATCTGCATGTTTTTTATTTTCCCCATTATGACTGCTAATCAGGGGGATCACCTTCTTTCTTTGTTTGCTCACTTTTAAAAGTTTAGGCAGTGAAACATTTAAGGATGCATTCACCTAGAGAGACGTTGGCCTAAATTTATTCTCTTGACTCTACTTAAAAATTAGTAATTTTGAAAATAACACTTGAGTAGCTGAAGCACAGCAAAACCTCATAAATCAAATAGTACAGGAATTAGTAGGATCTGCTGAGATATCTTCAAAAAGTTTTGCTTGATACTGTATTTTTGCTAAATATATGAATCACACATGGTGATTGGAGAGGAGGAAGCAAGCTTATACAGGAGGAGTCTATTTATAGGTGACTGTTTAGTAGGTTGTTCAGGAGTACTAAATACAGTGGAAATGAATTCCTTTCCATTGACACAAAAGTCAAACAAATAGAGAATTTAAGCTGAAGGATATGTAGTATGCCTTCTGTTTGGACTAAAAAATTGGTAGGAGCACAAATGATTTCTAAACACCAGCACTACATTAAATAAATCTTATGTTCTGGAAGAGTCCCCCAGTTACAATTTGCCCTCCTCTTTAGCTGACATTGTGAATTTTTACAGTCTAACACCGAAGTTATCACTCATGTAATTAGGAATTGTATATGGGGATTCAGGAATCTGGTCTTAAGACCCTGGGCTAGATCACAGGTCAAAAGAACATAATCTGAACTTGACAGGAGAACTTAAAACTTGTTTCGTGGTGCATTTACATATACAGCAGTTAATCTTTACAAATGTGATGCATTAATCTCCACTGGATTTTTAAAATGTCTGGTTTTAACTCATTAAAATGTAAATGTTTATATATAACTGTGTGTGTGTGTGAGAGAGAGAAAGTCATTTAAAAATGCAACTTCCAGATTTTTTTATTTATGAACAGGAATTCTGACTGTATCTACAAGAAATCTGTATCAAAGAGAGTTTAAAGTACTAACTAAAAAGCAGTCTAGATAGTTCCAAAGAGCATGCACTTTAATACTGGATTAATCATGTTGGCAGTAAACACAAAAACTGTGTTTACTGTGTTTTAATCTCCATTGATACACATGTAAGTGTATAACCACACTTCTGAAGCCTTAAGAGGCTATGCAATATTTTAAGGGTGTATTGCTTTATAACCTCATTGAAACTGGGTGGTCAGCAGACTTGCAGCCTCTTCCATTGCCATCAGATATTGAATATGTTTTCTTCTCATGCCAGGTGATCCACTGCAGTGGCTATTTGAAGATACGGCAGTATATGCTAGATATGTCTTTGTATGATTCCTGTTACCAAATCGTTGGACTGGTGGCTGTAGGTCAATCTTTACCTCCCAGTGCAATCACTGAGATCAAACTTCACAGTAACATGTTCATGTTCAGAGCAAGTTTGGACTTAAAATTAATATTCCTAGATTCCAGGTAAGCAGTTATTTCATTTCTAGCATAAAATGTTTTCAAAGTCAAGTGTTATCATAAGCTACAGTGGTTTCCAAACAGATCAACAGATCCATGAAAAAATAAAGCCGTCCAAAATAGATCTGGAACACAAAGAACATGTCGGTCTTCAAAGCACTTCATGTAGCTGGATAGACCATACTGTGTCTTGAATGCCAACGTATAAGAGCCTGTACAATGTAACTTATAGTTACCTATAGCTTCAGAGAGTCAGCTAAAGCCTTCTTGTTGTGAGTAATAGACAGATGAGCAGTAATACATTTTTACCTTAACGGACACAAATTCTAATGTACAAAGCAAGTGAAAGGAATAAGGATGTATCATCATCCATAATTAAAAACAAACAAACAAACAAACAAACACCCCCACAACTGAAACACTGAGGTCGAATGACTTGCTGGAGTCATCCAGAAAGCTTTTGACAGAGTAGTAGGAAAACATAGTCTTCTGCACTTTAGTGTAATGCCTTAACAATGAACCAGCCTTACTAATGGGGTTGTTAGAATGAGAAATAATTCATTTGGCTGCTACATGAAAACACAGCCGCCTTAAACAAAACTTGGGAAAACGGCTATTGCTGAGGAAAGAGAACCCTGCCTCCACTCTTGCCTGTTACAGTTCACACACCAGCTAAGAAGAGAAGAGCAAACCAGAACTGAAGAAGTTGTGGAAAGATTAATTCCTCTCTTTTTGAAACATGGTACCTTTTAGTATGCAATTATACTTTGTATAGTACAGTTCAAGACACTTCCAGGGGAAAAGCCCAATTCCTAGACAATGTAACAGATTTGACCGTTGACAAGATGATCATTCTTCAAAAGTCTCTGCATGTGGAACAGTATCTCACATACTCTTTCATTTCCCTGGCATGCTGGATTTGCAAGATGTTGAAGTTATATTCATGTGTAATAGTGAAAAAGAATCTGTATCCAATACAGTGGAAAAGTTTTGCATGGCAGGTCAACCATACAAGAACATGCTCTTTCTCCATGCTAAGTCAAGGAGATAGTGGTCCATCAGCTGCTAAAATACAAAGACCTAGTTGTTTCTGGATTTTTTTTTTTTTTATTTTTTTTTTTTGGCATGCTTTACTTAATGTAACAGCTACAAAGAAGCACAAGGGGTTCAGCAACATGTCTTTGCGTGTGGAAAAGAGGAAATTACGTGCCTAAGAGGAACTGCCTGGAGATATAAGTGTCTTCAAAGGAGACATTCTAACCAGAGGTGTTGACAGGAGCACAGATAGAACCAGTACTGTTGCATAGCTGTGTTTACCAAAGAGCAGATGGGTGTTGTCCACACACAGGAAAATCAGGGGTATTAAGCATTACCAAAGCCCTTTGCTCTCCCAGCTGAGCAAACCAAATTACATTTGCTAAGAGCAGGGACATATCAGGAATAAGACAAAATTGTTTTCAGGCTTGCTTCTGGTATCCATACAAGGAAAAGTGTTGCTCAATGTTTAGAGGTACCAGTCACAACAGACAGGCCAGTATTAAAGCCCTAGGAAGGAGCAATTAAATAAGCTTTTCTAGACACCTGATACAATGCAAGGGTTAACTTATCAAGGTAACTGTAAAAAGAAGACAGTTACTTCCCTCTAAGGTGATCTGCTGCTTCTGATTTTTGAGGTGCAGCCTATTCATTCATCACTACACAGTTTACAGAGGCTTTAGAGAACTCTAGAGGGCAGAACTGATCACTGGGGCACGCTCTGTTTCTTTCTGTGTGCCATCACATGCAAAGAGCAACCTCCACAGCCCAAGCTCCCTACAGAGGCCTATTGAGGGGTTGGTTTTGTGTTAAGGAAGTCAAGCAGCTGAGTTTATTTTCAGATTCAAACTTTTCAAAAGATTGGGTGTCCTCATAACTGTTAATGATGGGTTTTTTTTTGGCCCACATGAAGACCAGCTTCAAAGTGAGGCTGCACCTCCAGAAAAATTAACACCTGGCTTAGGTTTGTAGCATTTTGTTTGGTTTTGGATTAGCTGTTTCTGCGCTCGTCAATTAAGTGAGCAGGATGAAACTGCCACCCTTGTTTTAATTGCAACGAAATCAGAAGGAGCACTGAAACCTGAAGAGGACCTTTCACCAGTATTTCACCATGCTGACAGGCTTAAATGGCAATTTGGGCCCCTGGAATTGTAAGCCAGGAGGGATGGCACACACTGCAGAGGAGAAACAAGGTGTATTTACACAGCCTCCTGCAGAAAGAGAGCGCATGTGCTTATTCCACTTTGGCAGTCCCTGACTGAGGCAAAGGCATGCAAGAGTTTCCCAGAAGAAGGCATAGCTAGGGAAGATATAGATGTATTTGTACTGCATTTATAATAATCAGACCATGAAGGTATTTTTTTTTGCTTGTTCTTCTGATTTCCTTCAGAAGAATCCCACCTGCCAATGCCCTCTCAAGTAGAATGAAAAGTCCCCAGTCTCTGTGGGGTCCACATGATCGCTTAGTGTTAGGGTAAGAGTAAAGAAGATGCATCATGGTTACAAAAGAAAAAAAAATCAAAGTTTACATTATCTACAACCCCCAATGACACATGTTGCTTGAGACCCCTGTATTAATTTCTGGAGATACTTCTGTGTTATTCTCTGATACAGCGCATCCTCGTTAGTGTTTAAAATCAGAGCAGAAGCATCCTTTTGAAGTGAATGTCCTGACCGTTCCCACTCACTGCACTGCAGTTCGCATCATGAAGAGGCTTTAGATATGTGAACTGAATTCCTTCTGGATGAATCTAAGCTGGAAGACAACCTCCAAGGGCATGTCCAAGGCACTCCAACTATTATATAGCTTTCAGTCCACAGGCCTAGACTAGAGCTAGTCCCAAGTAAAAGACCCAAAATTAAAATATGCAGATGCATCTGCTGCTACAGAAGTAGATCCTCAGCAGAAACAATTCTACTCTACAGATTGCCTGCTGCTGGACTGTGATGCTTTTTAATGTAGGCATGTCTTTGTATGGTACCTCTGTTCTGCCTTTTTAGGTGAAGGCTCCCCGGAGCCTTCTCTTTTCCAGGTTGAACAGCCCCAACTCTCTCAGCCTGTCTTCATAGGAGAGGTGCTCCAGCCCTCAGATCATCCTTGTGGCCTCCTCTGGACTCGCTCTAACAGGTCCATGTCTTTCTTGTGTTGGGGGCTCCAGAACTGGACGCAGCACTCCAGGTGGGGCCTTAGGAGAGCAGAGTAGAGGGGCAGAATCACCTCCCTCGACCTGCTTGCCACACTTCTCTTGATGCTGCCCAGGATATTGTTGGCCTTCTGGGCTGCAAGAGCACATTGCCAGCTCATGTTGAGCTTCTTGTTCACCAACATCCCGAAGTCCATCTCTTCAGAGCTGGTCTCAATCTGCTCATGGCCCAGTCTGTATTTATGTTTGGGATTGCCCTGACCCAGTTGCAGGACCTTGCATTTGGCCTTGTTGAACTTCATGAGGTTTGCATGGGCCCACCTCTCAAGCCTGTCAAGGTCCCTCTGGATGGTATCCCGTCCCTCCAGCGTGTCAACTGCACCACTCAGCTTGGTGTCGTCGGCAAATTTGCTGAGGGTGCACTCAATCCCACTGTCCATGTCTCCAACAAAGATGTTGAAGAGCCCTGGTCCCAATACCGACCCTTGAGGGACACCACACATCACCAGTCTCCTCTCGGGCATTGAAGTGTTGACCACCAGAAAGTCCAGGATGGTACAAAACACCCACAGCAACACTAGGGAAACAAGCCACACTATGGCTAAGTTGTACAATGTAGTTTAAGGATTTTGGTTCTCAAGCAACAGTGCTAAATAAACAAAAGTCCATTTGGAACCATGAAGTTTGAGTCTTTGGGTCTGATCCAGTGTAAGTCTGACCCGTGTAGTCTGGTTCTTTAACATCTACAGAGATGCTGCTTTTTCAAATTTGTTCCATTATTCTACTTCTCATATTGTGAGGATGTTTTTCTGAAGTCTAGCTTCAGCCTTCCTTATCTTAGCTTGTGATCTTCATAGCTCCTTTTCTTTCTACATTCTCAGCTGGAAGAAGTTCCTGCTTCCTTCTTCTGTTAGGTGTTAGCCTGAATTTATTTATAGACCATGATCACAGCTTCTATGGACTGTCATACATGCTACACTTGTATGTTTGCAAAAGCCAATGAAAATGTGTCAGCAGTCCACAAGAGTAGTTTTATTGTTTCGTGAATGACTCCTCAACTGGATCTTTGTGCAAAGGATCTTGCATGGGAGTGGCAAAAGCCCGAAGTGAAAATAAGTAAAAGAACTCTTTTTCCTGCCTGTGTGTAAGGCTGGCCAGGGAATAGCTGCACCTTGCTTTGGCTGGATTGAGAGGGTTTATTTTCTCATAAAGACGAGGATTCTGTTTCCAAAACTAACATCTTGTTCTAAGGATTTTAGGCACCTGATTTGTTGGCGCAATCAAATGTTAGGTTAATGAAACTGAATATTCCTAGAGATATTGCTTATTATGGAATCTTCTTTTCCAGGGTGACTGAATTAACTGGATATGAGCCCCAAGATCTGATAGAAAAAACCCTCTACCACCATGTTCATGGCTGTGATGTGTTCCATTTACGATATGCTCATCATCTGCGTAAGTAAAAAGAACACTAGATTGAAATTTATTAAGTAAGTAGAATGAGAAGTTTTGCAGGCAACAAGCACTATCCTGGAAACCAGAGAAAGCTTTCCAAATCTTGACTGGAGCTAGATTTCAAAAGTGCTTGGCTGTCACTTAAGGAAACCATTAGTTCTGCAAATAAGCTAGATACTCAATATGCTGTGCTTCTGAAAAAACCCCACTTCTTATCTGTCCACTTTTATCCTTCTACTTAAAGGATCTAGGTTCTTTTGAAAATTTGGACTTGATTCTGGGTGGTGAACTCTTGAAGGAAAAAAACCAAGAGAGCAATTGAGAGAGGAAAATCTTAACTTTACTAGTCTCTGTTTTTAAAAGAAAAATTATGCAACATCTCCTCATTCCTCTGAAATATGTTAGTAATAATCATGCCATGTTTGAAGTGAATGCAAACCCAAAAAATCCTTAGATGAATGTTCATTAATAGCATGTGGATGAGGTTTGGAGAATGGAGTGTCAGGAAAAAAATTACACATTTAATAATTCCCCATCTGCCAACAGAGACACTAATCATATCTTCAAACATCTGGATTTGGGAAGTAGTTCATTCAGTAGCATATTAATTTGAGAAGCAAATTGAGGGAATAACTGAATCCTGGATTTGGCTCAGTCTGCTGCAGCCCATATGATGCAAAGATGACATCCAAAAACCAATGTCAGTGAATTTTTTTCCAGATTGCTCCTGTGGGCTGAAAGCAGCCAGAGTCAAATCCTTCTCTTAGGCTTTCTGAAGGAGAAAGTAATCAGTTCTTCACCTTAATATGTGCTGTTCATGAGGATCTGGAATATAAAGGCAGATGTAACTGTATTTGGCAAGTCAGTGCTGAAATTCCAAGGGCTGAATTCTATCGATGGCAGTGTCTGCTACACCGGGGAAAGCAGAAACTGATCTTCACAGCAAGTTCATATTTACCAAAACACCACTGAATACTCTGGGCCATTGCAAACTGGAAACTAAAATGAACAGGGTACATGGTAATGTCCTGTTGGGGGGATCCTCTTTATAGTGTTACCATCTGCATCTGGATATGACTGTTGACCTGTACAAAATATCACTCATTATTTTCACAAGACTTTTTGAAATACCTGTGTCAACCAGTGCAGAGATGATTCCATTATGGCCACAATCATCTCTGGAAAAATAATTTTCCATTTTAGAGCAGAATGATGGATAATTCTATGCATGCGGTGGAAGACTTGTAGTTTGGCTGCCAGTTTGATCTATGTATGACTGGAGTTTTAAATAAAGAGACACATGATGTTTACTGAATTAACACCTCCTCCCACAAGAAAAAAACCACAACCAAACAGAATAACTAAAAACAGTTCTTTAGATACTGTATCTGAATTAGAAAGATAAATTAAAGTTTAAAAACAAGAAAAATGCGAGACATATACATAGAAATTTATGAAAGTTTAAAAGCAAATAAATGTCAAGAAGAAAAAAATAATGACTAATTCTTGGGCAACACCGGGAACAGTGCAGAATCACAGTCAGAATACCAAGTAATAGGAATTATTAAAACAGATGTAAAGTGTACAAACTTCCTCTGGGGAGCACTCTTATAACTCCCCCACCATGCATCAGTAAATGTCTTAGGAACATGACCAGTAAAAGGTTGGCAAGTTTGACATACCATTCTATAAAACAATTTGATGATTAAGTGTCATCTGATGAAGAAATCTGGAGAGAAACATCTTACACCTAATAAAGGTATTAAGGAAAAAAAAAAAAAAACAAAAAAGAAAAAAAAGCCTGCAACCTAAAACCAAGGGTAGCCAATTACTTTTTCAAAGAGGAAAACAAAATTCCCAAACCAAGGACTTAAAGCAATTGAACTTTAAGTTAGGGCAGAATAGAGAACAAAATAAAGGGAACAGTGAGGGGAACAAGTTAGAAGGGATATAACATCAGACTATGAGGAAAACGTAGAGGTGAATATTTGCCTAAGGTGTGCTGGCAGCAAATTGTGTTTCCTGTTTTAAACATTTGATTAGCTTCCAGCTATATGAAAAACCTTCTGATGTTTTAACTAGTGTTATTTATTTCCATAGCACCATCAATAAACACAGTGTTTGCTCTGCAACGGAGGAAATGTGGCCACACAAATAATGAGTCATAGAATCGTAGAATCACAGAATGGTTT
>NW_010288739.1:9764-10455 GCF_000700745.2 Antrostomus carolinensis | reverse complement strand
CAAACCATTCTATAATTCTATAATTCTATGAAATGTGAAGCTGTCATGCTCCTTCCACTTCATAATGGCACTGCAGAGCTCATTCTCCCAATGCACTCCTTTATTCACTTCACTTCACTCGTCTTCTTCACTGTCCATGTCCTGTTTGAAGGGATGTTGAAGCCAACAACTTCTCTTTAGTTCCCAAACCTTTCAAGATTTATGATGTCTCAGGCTCTGCCTAGGGCTTTACTCTCACACTTCGTATACAATACTGGGTTTTATTTTCCATATAAAATGTGCTTCAAATGGACCACTTCTCTGAAGTTCCCAGTGCCGTGGAGAGATTGTGGACCTCCCTTATCCCCAAAGACAGTGGACCTCCCTGAGCTGCTTGTATCTCATGCTCCATTCTTGTGTAGTCAGGAGAACTTTGACAGCCTCTGAGATAGAATGCAGACTAGATAAAATAATGGATTTGCTTGAATTTAAAATCCTGGATACTATAAATTCTTCCCTCTGAAATATGCCACTATTAACAGGGGGAAAGCCCTTTCCAAGCTGCTAGGGCCAAGATTTGGGCTGAGACCAGATGGATTTTACTTTATGAAGCTATGGAAATAGTTTATAAAGATCATTCAGCTATGGAAATGAAAGAAATGTACCCTGCAAGTTATCACCACTGACCTGACCTTCCTGCAGTAATAGTGAA
>NW_010288739.1:0-9723 GCF_000700745.2 Antrostomus carolinensis | reverse complement strand
AAACCCAGAGGCTAACATTTGTTTTCATGATGCAACCATCAAACAAAAGCATATAGCAGATTGCTAGAAAAAATATCAAGAGTTAATTTATGGGAAGAAAAAGGGGTAAAATGTGGCAGTTTAGATGTCTGCTGTGAATCATTTTTTTCAAATTGAATGGGTTGAAACAGATGAAACATTGTACCTTACTTGCATTGTACCTTGCACTTCCTACCGCAATAGTAAGGAATTCTAGATAGTTCAACAGGTACTTGTGCCTATAAATTAGGTCTTGGCTTTACTGAGTATAGTGAATTTATTCAGTTTACAAGCATCTTTCAGCACTTTAGGAAAGGACCTTAATATTTTTTACCAAGGAACTGCTTCAGTCTTTGAGAATATTTTCCAAGGAAATATTGAATATTAAAGACACATTATTATTTTTTCATTTATTTTAAGGAAAGTCTCCAAATACTAAGGCGTATGCACCTAGATACAAGGTGTGTATATATATATACACAAGGAGTATATGTGTATGTAATACAACACAGGTACTGACATACAAAACTTCAGAGAACTCACACAATGATACTCCATCCAGAAAAGTGGAGGCATCATTTTCTTTCAAGAAGTATGACAAATGCTTTAATAACAGATGATGTATAGTGTGTACCTTGGGCTCCAGAGATCCCAAAGAACATGGATATAGTACAAGAGCTCAAGTAAGATTCGTGGCAATGGATTCTGCATCGGTTTGAGTACTAGTTGTATGTAGCTCTGCATGGAGCACATAATTGTTATCCTCCTTGCTATTTGCATAGTAATTAATGTTATGGTAGCACTGAAGCTATTCAGGTAATGTTTTAATCCAGCCATGACATTTGACTCTACTTTTCACAGAGATTGCTTCCAGCGATACTCTGTAGTCTTCTAAAAATGTCCTTTTGTTCCTATAAATATTAAATGCATATGTGAAAAAAAATTTATGGATTAGGAGAGTCTTGTGTTCTTTCTGTATCCCTATACCTCAAACAGGGGAACAGATTTAGGAAAGAAGGCATGCCTAGACAAACTGGTCTAGAAGAGGATTATGAGTGTACCGTAAGTAATTCTGTGAGTAAAATCATCAAGGATGTAGTTGGACTGGTTTATGACAGGCAAGTGTTAGTGTAAAATGCTGACTAAAGCACAAGAAATATATCGATCTGAGAGAATGTGCAGCTTGTCAACACACAAATCATTGCTCGACTGTAGCTAATTCTTTCAAATTACTTCCTAGGCCTGTAGTTTTCAGCTTTGTAGGTTTTGGGGTTTTTTTTCTCTCTCTCTCATTTGTGAGCCAGGGTGGGAAAATTCAGGCAAAGAGGAAGATTTAGTCTCTAATGACCTGTCCATTTGAATCACCATTCTGAGAAAACTGAATGATAAACAAACAAAAATAAAAATATATTTAAAACTTCCAGTTCCTAAAGTTGGTATTTCACAATGGCAGATCCCACATCCCTTCTTGCAATGCTTCTTCAGGTGAAATAAACAGCTGCTTTCTCACAGATCCAGAATTGCTTTGTCGAACAGGAGTGGCTGGCATAAATAATCCGTCCATATGAGGAGGCACAGAAGAAGTTGTCATATAATATAACCCTAGGAAATTAAAAGATATGGCTTAATGATGTCCCAGTGACATCATGCGATCTATAGTTGGATCATTTGTAATCATTTTGATTTGCCACTGAAACGTAGTGTTATTTCCCTCTTAGAGCTATTTTATTTGTGCTAGGTGGTCCTTTTGAGTTTGGTGCATGTGATCCAGCTGTACTTTGCCCCCGTTGTTCCTTATACAGGACATCAATTTGGAGCTCCGTAGCAGATAACCATGGTCTCCATGCTCCTTCATCATTGCACATGTGACAAATGTGGGAAAGTAAGAGGAAGAACAAGTTTCATATAATTTACAGAGGCCCATCAGATAGAACCTCACTGGTCCTAAGTTATGAAGGCTTACCAGTTTGTCACTTCTTTTGAAAAAGCTGTTCCATCCTCCCAGTACCAGCTGCTCCTTTCAGGTATGTATGACAATCCAACCCAGTAAAACTGTGAATCCTGTGGCAGATAAACCTGTAGGTATGGGAAGATCATCACAACTATATTTCAAAAATAAGACCCAGGTACCTGTATCTTCCAGCTGTGAAGGTTCTGCAGCCAAAGAAGGTAGCTCTTACTCAATAGGAGAGTAACAAGTTATCCATGCTTGTTTTCCATGAGGAAATGCTGACTGCTCTCATTATAGGATCATTCAAATACCATTGTTTATTGAATTGCCACAAGACAAATGTACCCTGGATCTGTAAAAACGCTGCTTTTCAAAAGAAAAAAACCCACGAAAGCCAGCTTTATCTGGTCTGCCTTTAGGTATCTACATTGCCTTTAGATTATCTGAAGTATAGATATAGATATAGATGTAGACATAGACATAGACATAGATATATAGATATAGATATAGATATAGATATAGATATAGATAGATATAGATATAGATATAGATACACCATTTAAGCCCTATTAGTCATCAGAGATCTGGCCACCAGATCCGATGGAGCCTGAGAAGTGATTTCATCTCACTCCGTGGGAGCTGCTGAATTGTCCATATCTCCCACTGACTGTAACGGAGCCTGAGGAAGGAGGTTTAAGTTACACGGTAGATGCCCAAAGTTAGGTGAGATGAATCCCAGCCTTGAGAGCAGAGCCTGTAGCTTAAATACAGGCCTCTAGCACCTTTTGAGATACCCCAACCTGCCCGAGTTCTTCACATATGGTTGACAGACAAGACCCAGAACCTATGGGAGAACTCTGCCTTTCTGAGCATTATTTGGAGGTCAAAGAGAATACTCTCAGGCATCTCAGATTGCCCTAGAAACCTATGCTTGGGCACCTGAATAGCTCTAAGCAACAGTAGAGTATCCGAAGGATCTGAGAGTCTTAGAGGTTCCTCAGCACCTTAGCCTGTTTAGATCCTCCAGGTGCTCTACTGCTGCTTAGTAGTATGTTTAGGGACTTACCCAAAACCTAAAATCCACATCTGGCTTAAACTGGTCTGGCCTCAGTCTGGCTGCAGCTGCGTATACCAAACATGGAAGAAAAAGCAAGTGCCCAGACATCTGGAATCAAACTATCCAGGGATTTATATAGCATACCAAAATAATCTCTTGAATTCAGCATTGAAGGCATGGTGTTCAGGTGTCTCCCAACAGCGTGAACCAGAATTCTGACCTCAGGATGCTGCTAAACTCAGTAATAAACCATTTCTCTACTTTATATTTTGTCTCTACCCATCTGATCTTCACTTAAAAAAAAATAAAAATCCAAAAGGACAACCTTTATGCCTTAAAATAAGACTTGAGACCCCCCATCTGAAACTAACTCCGTCTGGAAAAAGGAGAGAGATTTCCAGGGAAGCTTGTTTCCTCTTAAAAGGCTTATGTTGCAAAAAGAAAATAAGGCTATTTCAGCTTTGTGTAAACTTAATAGCTGCTGAAAAAGAGATTTTCAGATATGTGTATACAAAAAGGGAAAATGTTTACTTGGCAGCAAATTACAGATTTTTCATTAGTCAGAAAAAAAAATAAAATTAGTAACACTACTGAAAATTATTAATTCCCTAGACCTATTCAGTCATCATAATATAGCCCTCTGCTGTCTAGCCTTTGTGCCATTATTAACGTCACTCTGCGAGGGTATAACACAAGATCAGAAAACAACCTTTTATAGTCACTTTGCACTGCAGTGTGCAATGACAGGATCATGGTGAATGATCCATTCTCTAGATTTCACGTAGATTTGGGTTTGATGCTGGGAGCCTTCTGTAACAAAACTTGTGGAAAGCAATAATGAAAACATGCATTCTGTGTGCTGGGTCTCTCCTCCATGCTGATAGCAGGCAATTTGTTCTTTCTGTGAAATCCCAAGTGTTAGCTAATTAAGGTATTTTATACAACGTTTTATTCTATTTCTCATAATACATAACATCGCTATTTCTCACAACATGCGATTGTCGTGATTTGTATTGCAAGTCCTGACAGTCTCGTGACTTGCAGAAAGGCTACTTGACCCAGAGAAAATTAAATGCCTGCACTGTAAACGGCCAAACTATTTTCTGCCTGCAAGACTGTTGGAGGTTAAAACATGTGACATAAAGGAATGCGTGAGGTTAAGACCGTACCATCTTTGCTTTGTCTTTTAGCACAAGAAGAGTGGAGTTTCTTGAGGAACAGAACTCCTGGCTTTGCTTCCATGTTTTCTTCTGCTTTGAAATGTAGAAGCAGTTGTCAGCTCCACTGTTTTGCCAGCTTGCTGGACAGAGAGCACATTTTGTTTCTAGGAATCAAAGAGAGTATTACACAAACTGGTGAGGAATAGAGGGACTTTAGCTACTGGATTGACTGAGAAAAGAAGATTAAGGGTAGCCATGAATCAGCGGAGCTCTTGAGGGGCAAGTGACAAGTTGTTTTGTGTGTTAGGATACACATACCTGCATCTCAAATGCTACCACAGTTAAAACAAGACACTAACTGATCAGATGTTTTCCCCGTGATTTCATAGTCTCTCAGTCAATGGGCTCTGAGAAAGGGGTGATTTGTGTTTGTTCATATAACAACCACATTTACCATTTTTCTCCTTGCCTTCAAAGCACAATGCTTCCCTCATTTCCTGCAGCTTCTTTCCTTCCTCCGGATCCTTGGAACCCTGAAAAACTAAAGGGCATGAAAGTGCTTATCAAAGATCGTTTGTAGAAATCTGTAGCTTTAATTTTTAGCTTTTGGCATTCTTTTATTTTTTGTCTACTTCATTTGTATGTCCACCACTGTGTGTACATCATCAACATTTTCTTCACCAGAAAGATTGTGCAGCACTGGAAAACATCACCCAGGCAGGTGGGGGCATCTCTGCCCTCGAAGATTTTCAAAAGTAATCTGGACAAAGATGCAGATGAGTTTTTCTGGGGTTGGTGATAGCCTGGCTTTAAATGGTGGGGAGGAAAGGCTGGATTTCAGACCAGAAACCTGAAGAATTGCCTTTGAACAATTGCTTTTGTCCTGCTCACTGTGGGGGGATTGACTACATGACCTTTAAAGGTCCCTTCCAACCCAAACCATTCTATGATTCAATGATGCTGCAGACTCTGTCTCTGCTTCCAAATGTAATGTGACATCGCCTTTAGTTGTTAATTGAAATGTTTCTATGGAAAATCTGCTGTAATCGTTGGTCACAATGCTTTGATGCCAGGATTGCCCTCCCTGCAAAAAACTTGCAATCCAAGAAAAAGAGGGAACTGTAATTGTGGAATATTCCGGTCACAGTCACAGGAGGGCACCATTACTCAGACAGTGTGGGTAACGAGATGAGCTTCTACCTGTGAAAACTAACTATTTCAGAAATGTGTTCACGTTAGGGTTAGAGTTAGGATTAGGGTTAGTCAGCAGTTAGGGTTAGGGCTAGAGTTAGAGTCGCTGTGATTAGGGTTAGAGGTATAGTTGTGGGTTAAAGGCTGCATTTAGGATTAGGGTTAGGTTTAGAATTTCACCTTAGGCTTTGGTTTAGGGTTGCAGTTTAGGGGTTATAGTTAGGGTTAGGATTAAGGCAGTACTTTAGGATTTGTGTTAGGTTTCGTGTTAAGGTGAGGGTTAGGGTTTAGTGTTATGATTAGGGCTTGTGTCAGGGGTGGTGTAACCCTTAGGTTTAGGTTAACCATAAATGCAGATAGAAGTAATCCCAAGTGACCTCTGTGGACACTTGATGGTAATGGGATTGCTGTGGGTCAGAGTTAGGGGTTGGGGTTAAGGTTAGCAGCGGTTAGAGTTTAAGTTAGGACTTGCATTAGGTTTAGTGTAACCTTTAGGATTAGGGTGACTATAAATGCAGATACTAGTGACCCTGAGTGACGTATACTGACACTGAATGGTGGGGGAACTTCTGTGGGAGAGCTGTACTGTCACTCTGTTTGCTGTCTTAGTTCCATCAGGAGAACAGGGACATCAGTGAGGGGCTGCAGGGGGAGATGAAACAGATGTACATCTGGAATATGCTCCCACAGCAGCATCTTGGGATGATGCAGTACTTACAGAGGACCAGCAGTGCCACCAGCCCTATCAGCAGCACCAGGCACAAGGTGAGGAAAACAAAGGCCACTGTCCGCCATACAGAAGATGAGGCAGAGGCTCCTGGGACAAAGAATAAACCCATTTAGTAACAAAACCAGCAGCTTTCCTCACCATGCAGTGGTATTACCTCCTCTCTGACATCACCAGTTCACCGCATCCGATCTTCAGAACTTCCTTTTTTTCTTACTGCAGTTTTTGCAATCATTGTTCCAAATTTCCTACAGTCATTTTAAGAAATACCTATTTAGCCACTGAGGATGTTTATTAACTGAGAGGATAATTGGAATCTGTGATTGGCATTTCTAAATTATTTCAATATTTGAACATTAAACTATGCATCTTTCTTCAGGCTCTTTCTCAAAATCTCCATTGTGGTCCAATGTCTAATCAGAAATCTAGTTCTCCAGAATTTTATAATTGACTACCCCCTAATTATTTCTTTTTCTTTTATATATATGCATTTTTCCTGTTTGGGAAGAAATGCTCTGCAATTTTCTATAATACTCTTTCATATCTGTTTAGAGCACTGAGATTATTTGAAAAGTATTACCATGCATCAGGTATTTTACTCTAGTCCAGTGCATCAGAGCAATCCCCTCCAGAGAACTAACCTTTTGTTAGGTGAGAATAATTACCCTTCAGATCTGCCCAGAAGTCCAGATGGACTTGGCAACTAAAACTTACATAGCCAAAGTTAAGGGAGACGACCCTAACTCTCACCAGTTAAGGTAATTTGAGGAGACTGCGGGTTACACCACATTGGGGTGGTGACTGATATGCAGGAGAGTAGAGCTTCTTTTTAAAGGGACTGAAAAATCCAAGGAATGAGCTGTAAGTGCAACAGCTCAAGCAAGTCAAATGTGAAGTCCAGCTCCTGTAACAGTACTGCTCCACACACCAGTACAGGCAGAGGACTGACTGGCTGGAAAGCAGCTGGGCTTCAGGGTCCTGGTGAACAAGTCAAACGTGTCCACACGAGTCCTCACGTGTGCTGTTGTGGCAGTGAAAGCTGACAAGCACTGGGTTGCACTGGCAAGACTGCAGCCAGCAGGTTGAGATAAGTGGTTGTCCTGCTCTACTTGACAGTCAGGAAACTACGTCTGAGGAACTGTGTCCAGCACTGAGCTTTCCAGTTCCCCAGAGAGGTGACAGCTAACTGCAGGGAAGCTATCAGAGGAACTCTGAGTTGGTCAGGGACTTAGAGAGAGACTGAAGGACCTAGGCTTGTTTAGCCTGGAGAAGAAGAGGGTAAGTCCTCCACTGCCTAAAAGGGCTTTATAGATGGAGCCAGGCTGTCTCCAGAGAGGTGCAGCGAAAGGACGCAGTACAGCAGTCACAAGTTGCATCAGGGAAACTTCCGGGAGGAAAAATATATCTTCCCCTTCAGCACTGAACAACCACCCAGAGAGGCTCTGAGAGCTCCATCTCTGGAGATTTCCAAAACTCAAGTGGACAAGGCCCTGAGAAACTTGGTCAGAGTTTAGAGCTAGCCCTTTTGAGCAAAAGATTGTAAAAAATGAACTGTAGAGGTCCCTTCCAACATGTATTGGGTCTGGCTGGGCTGCAGTTGATTTTCCCTGCAGCAGCCCTGAGAGTGCTGTGTTTTGTATTGGTGGCTCGAGGGGTGTTGATAACACCCCAGTGTTTTGGTTACTGCCGAGCAGTGCTAGCACAGCACCAAGGCTGGCTCTTCATTTCCCCCCTCCTCAAGTAGAGTGGGGTGGGGAAGGTCTTGGGAGGGGACATAGCCAGGACAGCTGACCCAAACTGACCAAAGGGATATTCCATAACATGTGACATCTGCTCAGAAATAAAAGCAAGGAGAATGGAGGGGGAAGGGGGGCATTCATTACTTCTGTTTGTCCTTCCGATTTTCTTACGCAACGCGTATGAAAACCCTGCTTCCCAGAAAGTGGCCAAACATCGCCTGCTGATGGGAAGTAGAGAATAAATATTTTGTTCTTTTGCTTCTGGGTGCACAGCTTTGCTTTGCTTCTATTAAACTGCCTTTGTCTCGACCCACAAGTATGGGGTTTTTTTTTGTTCCATCTTATTTTCTCCCCTCCCCATTCTGCTGAGGAGGGGAGTGATAGAGTGGGCTTTGGTGGGCATCTGGCATCCAGCCAGGGTCAACCCACCTCACAACCTAATTTGGTCATAAGTCTATCTATCTATTTTACATGTTCTCTGTGTATATCAAAAGGCCATTTTAAGAGTTTTTTGAGCTTGTCAACCTGTTTTGTTCTGGGAAGCTCTGCTCCTAGATCACACTCTCTGATATTTTATCCTTGTTTTTCTGGCTGGTGCTTCTCAACAGCTTCTCCTCCATTCTCCTTGTCAAGCAGTCATTCTCAATGGATAGCCCTAGATCTCATTCAAACAGCAATAGAATCATGTTAATTTAGTCTTTGTCTATTCTACTCATCCTGCAAACAGCAGCAATGATACATATTTCACACATAAGCCATGTGGTGAATTTATGAGCAGCAGCAACAGTACTCCAGTCATCATTTTATGGACTCAGGCATTCCACAGGCACAATCAACTACCTTAGTTAACACTCAGCTTGTTTATAGAAAAAGTTTGAGTATAAACAAATAAAAATATATGCTTATATCAGAGCTTACATTGACTGTTAAGACTGATAAACAGGGCATCTTTCTACTCCCCATAGCTGAAGAAATTCCTTTCATTTCCAAGGCCTTCTGTATCTGATATAGTGCCTTCCTCTTTTGCAGTGCCTGCTGTAATAGATAAGTCCTACCAAAATGAAAAAAAATCCACAAGAAGGTGGAACTTGTCTTCTGTGTTGAAGTAAATGGACAAAATAAGTAAAGACAGGCTTCAGAAAACATATCTTTGATCATAAACAATAGTACATAAGGCTCCATTATGATTATCCTCTCTGCTGTTTCTATGAACATTTATCTGAGAATATACTCTAAGTTTAGAAAGATTCTAAAGCAATGAATATGCAAATTCAAGTTACACCCTGATTTAGATAGAAAAAAACTAATTTCCATCTGTACTTACGGTCTACTGGGGCACAACTGGCCGTAGCCCTAAATGTAGAACATTTTTTGCTGCTTGAGTATCCAGAAGTAATAACTGAGACTGAAGGTCGTAAATTTAAAGCAGTGTAACCTTCCTCATCCTCCATCTCCAGCTCGTACTTCTTTCCTGCAATAGCAGTACTTTGGGAGTAGAGGCACACTGCAGCAAGACCAATGCTGAGGTGATGGGAATGGTTCACGTTTCAGCATTTCCAGGGAAACCACAGAGGAAACTGGCTCTGTTCCGATTACTGTGGCATAGTAAAAGTGTAGTATGTTGAAAGTACGTTAAGGAGTTAAAGTGGTACTGTCAAGGATGAGTATTTTCTTCCTGAATGTGAAGACTAGGAGTCTTGGTTCCTGGCTGGAACCTAAGACTGTTTCACATAACTATCCACCTGATCTGACTGTGTAAATACAGCAGACATCAGGACTTTTTACCTCCTTAAAATAAGAAGCTCTAGAAATAGTTGCTATTTTGAGTTAATCACAGAATCACAGAATCACAAAAATACATTTATTACAAAATAGCCAAA
>NW_010288738.1:0-4276 GCF_000700745.2 Antrostomus carolinensis | reverse complement strand
CGCATCTGGAATATCGTGTCCAGTTCTGGGCTGTACAGTTCAAGGACAGGGAACTGCTTGAGAGAGTCCAGCACAGAGCCACCAAGATGATTGAGTGGAGCATCTGCCTTATCAGGAAAGGCTGAGGGAGCTGGGTCTCTTTAGCTTGGAGAAGAGGAGGCTGAGGGGTGACCTCATTAATGTTTATAAATATGTAAAGGGCAAATGTCAGGAGGATGGAGCCAGGCTCTTCTCAGTGATGCCCAATGACAGGACAAGGGGCAATGGGTGTAGCTGGAACACAGGAGGTTCCGCTTAAACTTGAGAAGAAACTTCATTACTGAAAGGGTGACAGAGCCCTGGAACAGGCTGCCCAGGGAGGTTGTGGAATCTCCTTCTCTGGAGACATTCAAGACCTGCCTGGATGCCTTTCTATGTGATCTCATTTCAGTATTCCTGCTCCAGCAAGGGGGTTGGACTAGATGATCTTTTGAGGTCCCTTCCAATCCCTAACATTCTGTGATTGTGTGATTCTGTGATTCACTCTAACCTCTTAACACAGAGGTCTGGTGATAATTCCTCCACTTTCCTCTTCTCTAAAAAACCCTGTTAAGACCATCAACCTCTTTACAACATCAAAAATACAGTGACAATAGCTGACAGATCTAGCAAACAGAGCAGTTACAGCCACATAGGGCAATATGCAGCTATTTCTTTACAAGGACACGCACACAGATGCCATACAATTTCATTTCAGAAAAAAACAAGTTTAAAATGTTATTATTTATTCCTCTTCTCCCATAACTAACCATTTCTTCCAATTTCCTACTCATTACATATACCATTTTCCATGTTTCAGCCATGAATGCCTTAGCTGGACAGGGTCAAACTTTCCAATCTTAGACACCAAAGTTTGCTATCGAGCCAGCCGATAGCATTGCAATTTTACTCAATTTTCATTGCTGAGAATGGCACAGTCTGATAACAGAACAGAAAAGGGTAACAGAGCCTGGGCAAAGGGAAGGAAAATAGTTGTTCTACTGAAAAAACTTATCTTGATGATTGGGAAGAGCAATTAATTTCCCTTTTAAAGTTAATGTTTCTGAGCACAGCTGGGGTTTATAAACTGCATGACTATAGCTGCAGAAATCTAGACCAATGAATGCTAAGAAATAATGAGTTAACAATAAATGTTTCTGAGAGATAATAAATCTATTTATATGACCATTTTTATTCCCATTTCAGAAGGTGAGCATACAGCTGAAGACATGCAGTGGTGAACATTTGGATATCTATCCCTACATCATACCTGTGCTACCCATCCTGTCACCCCTCCAGCACACCCAATACAATACCACAGTAATGCATTTCTCTGTCATACTAATAATTGTACCTTAAATCTCATGCTCTACATTTAAAGTTGGGAAAGATTAAATAGAAAGAGTCATCTGGCCTTTTACATATAAAAGTTGTCATTTTATATTAGTGCAACGAAAGAATAGCTATAATACTTAATCACTTATAAAGATTATTTAGAATTAGGCAGAAAGATGCAAATAGCAAAGTTTATGTATTCTCCTACAAAATGTAGAAGTGTTTCAGTCTACCAGATTAGGGCAGCTGAAGGAACAAGCATAATAACATTTTCAAGGAAGAAGTCTGGCTTATTTGTATAAGCAAGGAAAAAGGTAATGGGAGATGTGAATTGTCCTCCTCAAATTGGAGAAAACATTTGAAAACATATGCCTTAAACTCTCTACTTTCACATATGCCGATAGGATTCCTGATAGAATTGGAGTTCTGCTACTAGCCTCCAAAAGATCAATATTGGAGTTGGTAGGAATTTTTCTGGTAAAACAGTTTTCTGTCTCAAATATGTCAACTGCTCAAAACCAAAAGTTTGCAAACAATAGATGTGCTTCAATAGACCACTATGCTTGGGGGAAAAAAAATAAAAAAGAGATTCAGAGCTAATATTAGCATCCTAGCCTTTTTCTCTTAGATGAGTAGCCAAAATACCGCGTTTTTCAGTCATTCTGAGGTGAGCAAGACCAGAACCAGAATTGCAAGGGAAGGATAGGCTGAGTCCCCCTTATTTTGATGTGACTTGTACTTTTAAACCTGAGACAGGGAATACGCTTCCCTTTGATGCCCCCATTCACATAACATTTATATCTGTCCTGAATGAGAAACAGTCTATCTGACTTTCTCATTTCTTCAGTTTGAAAACAGGTGAACATATTTGGGTTCATCCCCATGTGAAACAGGCCATCAAGAAAACTTTTCCAAAGGAGGCTGAAAAACACTTCCTATTTGGACTTACTTAATATTACTAGTGGCTAAAGAGCACTTTCAGAGTCTTAAAAAGGTGTTAAAAAGATATCCTTTCACACCTAAGTGAAAAAAGCTTGACAGTAAGATAGCTACCTTTGCAATTAAAAACATCAGCAAAACCGTAGCTAAAAGTGTTTCAAAATCAGTTTTATCAAATATGAAACTGCAAACTATAGGAATCCATCTTTTCTTTACTGTGAGGGTGACAGAGCACTGGAACAGGCTGCCCAGAGAGGTTGTGGAGTCTCCTTCCCTGGAGATATTCAAGACCTGCCTGGATGCAGTCCTGTGCAACTTGCTCAAGGTGAACCTGCTTTGGCAGGGGGGGTGGACTAGATGATCTCCAGAGGTCCCTTCCAACCCCTACCATTCTGTGATTCTGTGATCTGTAAGAGCTAACAGCTTGCTATCAACTGCATACCTTCTGGCACATTGATGCAGACACATAGTAAAAACAAGGCATTTAAGGGTATTTCATGCAATTTTTTCAAGTCACCAATGAAATTTAATTCTCTTTTACAACTGGAACTTTCCACAATGGTAATACCAGCAGCTATATGGTCTTTACAGACATTAATTATGTGCACAATTATTACTGAGGGAACCATCAAAAATGCAGTTGTAAACTAACAAACATGTCTGAAGCCTTTTAATGCAGTTACACATGACACTGAGAAACAAATTTCTAGATATGAAAGACTGAGGCGCAGAAACTAAGGGATATTAAATTGTGGCTCTGTTCAAAAGTCAGTGTTTATTACAGTGAAAAATGAGCCATAATGTGTACCATCATATTAAACATACAGCAGGTAAAAAAATCCCCCAATTCTTATCAAGTTTCCTTATCTTAAAGTTAACCCTTTTAAGACTATATTATTTTTTAAGAAAATATCCCCTGTCCAGCAATACTAATCGAATTTATAATTATTAATCAAGCTGCTGTCTCATTATCAGAAACATGAACATCTGCAGGTCATTTTTTGGTGTTTAAACGTGAACCTCTAATACTAGAGAAACAATAAAATAGGATTGGGAACTTTTGTAATGGTTTTGTTTGTACTTCACTATATTCTTGTCATCAAAGCTAAGGATCTAACTGAGCAGGACAGAAAGGAGGTGGGAGAAGAAGAAAAGGTACAAAAAATGAAACAAGTACCTCACTGTACACATAGACCCTAGGTTTCCAGAGCCCTGATATAGTACCCAGCACTAGATGCATTGCCATCTTGCAGGGAACCACTGTCTCACTGATGTATTCCAAAACACTTAGGAGAAAGTACTAGAGAAGTGCAGAGTGCTCTCTTTGAAGCAGAGCAACCAAAAGCAATTAATGGACTCCAAGAGCATGACCCTTATGGAGCAGAGAATTTTGTTTCAACACCACGATCACAAGTCTGGGTTGAATGACTGTGAATAGTGTATAGATGCATCCTTTGATTTAAACCCAAGGGGGATACTTTGCTCTCCCTTAACAAATTGTTTCAGTGATTAATTACTCTTACTTGTTAAACAACAGAGTATTATTTCTAGTCTGAGTTTGTCCAGCTCAGGTTCAGTGTTTTTACCTTTTCAGATGAAGAGCCATATACAACCAGCTACCCCTTCTTAATGTATAAGGATTATATTTTTTAATCTTACCTTTGATAAAAAATATTTGAAAACTAAAGGACTGAGCTTGTTGGGTCTCTTTCTTCTCATGGTTTCCTTGACTCTTTCTTGTGCTTCCAAGAGCCCTTTTTGTGGTTTTCAGTACTCTTTGTGAAAAGGATGGGGAGGAATGGTGAAATAAGACTTAAGTCACTGTCAAAATAAATTTGAGGTAATTTCATCTTCATAGAATCATAGAATGTATTGGGTTAGAAGGGACCCTCAAAAGTCATCTAGTCCAACCCCCCTGCAGTAAGCGGGGATATCATGGGACCCGGATTGATGATCAACAGCTGCTTAGGAGTGATGGGATCCA
>NW_010288737.1:0-6819 GCF_000700745.2 Antrostomus carolinensis | reverse complement strand
CTCTATCCTAGCAAAACCAGGACAGTGACCAACAACACTGAAACAAAAACGAGACTTCAGGCAGACATCACTTTCAATTAAATGGACAGATTTACATAAACTTAAATTTAAACGCCACTGAACACCAACTGCCTCAGAATTTTAGAGCATCACATGAAGGAAATATAATAATAAAATATTTACATTACTCTAAGTTTAGCATAAGATTACTTCAAAAAGCCCTAATGGAGACAACCAGGAAACAAAAAGCTGTTGCTATCTTGAGATTATCCCCTGTCTCTCAAAGGACACGTTTGCTTTTGGAAAGGACGACTACTCTTGAAACTGAAAGCACCTTTTCTTTACAAAATAAACAAGTCACTATGATTTCTAAGAGATTTCATGATGCTATTGTCAGTCAATCTGAATTGAAAAGTCTTTAATGTATTTTATTCTAAAGAGCTCCCCATTTTCTCCCATAATAGTTACTCTACAAAACCACAAAGTTGAATTAAAAAAAAGTAAAAATTGTAACAAATTTACAGAAGAGGAAATAAATGAAGAAAAAAATGCATTTATCATATCTCATGTATGAGTTGATACAAAGTAATTTTAACAGTTGACTCTATTAGTAAACACCAGCCTGTGCTTACTGAATATTTCTTTTATTGCATATTTCAAAGTTTCAAATCACACAGTCTACAGAACTACGGGACAGACATTGCCTAAGTACGAAAAATGCTACAACCTCTGTATTGGACAGGTGCTTGATGAAAAGTAAGTTATAGTATATGCTCCACTAACTGCAGTATACATTAGATGAGCATGAGGAAAAAGTCACATTAGAAAAATCAGACCAGCATTGCTAATTGCATCTAAATAAACCAACACAACCTAAAAAAGAAAACAGAAAATCCCAAACAGTTTGTCTCTATGCTGCAAAAAACCTTCTGAAGTATTTCCAAAGAAAAAAAACAAATGCAAAGGTACTTCTCCAGCACCTACTAAGCCTGTGTTAATAAGCCAATAAAAGATAGAAGCTCATACAAGAATAAAACCTGGCTGTTACACAGTGTAAGATCAGCAGTTCTATAAAGGTCACGGTGAAATGCACCATTCACCCAGCGCTTTGTTGTGCTGTCAGGAAAAAGAAAAAGAGAAAGCATGCTCACAAATAGTTTTTCCTCCATAAGAAGCTCTCTCGTGATATTAAAGCAACAGACAGACAGAACCTTACAAAACAGGCCTGTATCTGTAAGAAATCCCCGACTACAGCTGTAGCCTTTAATTTTACTCTTTAAGGACCAGAACTGAAATTTAGTTTCTCCAGTATTATATTACATCATTTAAAAAATATGAACATTTAAAAATAAGCAACAATCAAAGAAGCACTTTCTGACACAATGCATGCATTAGATAATTGCACAAGTCACGACTCCTCAAGTCTGGCAGTCCCAGAAGGGCAGTTCACCGAGTCCAACCACAGACTCTGCTGGCTTCTGCAATTCAAAGCTACACTTGTATCCGCTGCTGCAAATGCCCAAAGCCGTCACTCTGAGACACCCCAGGTAGTTCTGATCTCTCTGGAGTTGCAATTCAGGAGATAATCTGTACCAGAGTAACCAGTTAAAAGATTTCCCACCAAAATATTTAAAGCAATATACAGACAAGTTAATGTCTATGAATACAACCGATGCCTATCTCGGCCTACTATAAATCAAGCTTTACAATCCCACCTACCACACATCCCCTCCCAAGAAAGGTCTCCCTAATACTTCTGCCCGTCACAAAGAAACATGTTACGTTTATTTTTTTGAGAATGATCTGCACATGAAACAGCCTATTTAAAAGGACTTTAATCTTCACTTCCAAAAAGAAATATATTAAATGAATAGTATGAGTGCTTGTATTAAATAATTAATGTGTGTTTTTTTAGATCAAAACTGCAAATACACTGTTGACAGGACACAGTATTAAGTTCCAACAGGAGCAATTATGTCCACTGTTCATAAGCATATGAAGTTGAATAAGTGGCACCACTTAAGTTTTCTTTCACATAGTGTAGAAAAGGATGGTTTCTACAAACCACTTCTGTTGTTCGTTGACGCCTAATGTAGGTTATAGAACAGCTTTGATTCAATACATTAAATATCCTGAGAGTATGAATGTTTTCCCATTTATTACTAATGCTTGGCAGAAATACAGCTTTTCTCTTCACAGAGCTTTACAAATACCAGTCATTAACACCATGGGAGGTAGTTAAATAGAAAACACATTTTACATATGAGGAACATGGGATGCAGAGACTAACAGCAAACAGACCATGGCACAAATAATTTCTGTAGTTTGAAATACTAATCTTATTCTTGGATCAGGAGGAGAGATAGCAAAAGCACGATTACATTAAGTTTTTCCCAGGATTGAGCAGATTCCCATTTTTACTCCATCTTTTGATTTGAAAGAGAATAAAATGGTTTTCAGAATATTTCCAAATGTCAAATGCAAATAATTTCAAGATGGTATTTTCCTAATTTTTTTTTTCCAAGACTACTGAGAGTCTGAACCATTTTAATTTGGTTACCTTCCAGACTTGAGGAGTTTGACATCATGATAGTATGAATAGTCTCCAGCTATTAATAAGAGTATAATTTTTGTGCTCATTTACTTTGCCTTAGATAGAAAGGTGTATATATGCATACAGACATAAAAATAAAACATTAAATTCAAAAAACGCCTTTAACCCACAAGAATTCTGAATATTGCAGCCCTCACCTTAATTTCAGAAAAGTTGCACTTTTTCTTTTTTAAGAGACACTCTAGCACAGCAACAAAAAAAAAATACAGAATTCCTGCAGTCAGCATCAAAAACTTCACACAGTATAAGGAGTATATGACACATGATGCTAAAACAAGCAAGACTTCCAGTCTCTCTAAGCATCTATCATGTTGCATCTCTCCCTCAGAAACCTTAGGTTCTCCTCGATTCCAGTTGTGAACAGTCTGTTCTATAGAAACATCGCTTTTTACAGATACTTGCTCCATTTGCAGAGCTAAAAAATCGTCATGCACACATCTCAGGAGCTGCTAGCTTTGGCCACTGCTTACTGGTACTTCCGTATGGCCCAAGTCCACAGCCCCACAGCACCCACTCTCCAAGAGTCCACACGTGTAGGGCACAGCCCTGCAGCCTCAGCATACTCGGTTGCTCTTTCAGAACATGTCAGCACATCAGATAAATCAGACCTCCAAACTGCTTTCATTTTGCTGTCTCCAGGAAATGGAAAGCTACTGTCTCTAAACTCACAAACCAGATCACTCTAGTTCATCTATGGTGAACATCTGGGTAAGCCAGAGGAGCCAAATAACATCTCCTTAAGTACAACAGGCAATTCTTTCAATCTCAAGCTTTTTACAATAAATAATCTACTCTCACAAGAATCAGAAAAGTACCAAGAAGCCCATTTTATGACAACAGTGCTTGATAAATTTTACTTTCTCATAACAGTTTCATATTCCAGTGTCTTCACTGCCAAGGTGCAAACCCTACGAATCCTCAACATTAAGTGTTCAATTTGCCTTTCTGTGGATGCTGTCGCAACAACCACTTCCCCTGACAACCATCAGAAAAGAGGGGGGGGGAAGCTGGAGTCAATTAATATTGTCCTTTCAGCATCGTATAATATTGTCCTTTCAGCATCATATAATCCTGTTTATTAAGCTATTAAATTGAATCTCAAAGCTAATTAGAAGCAACTGACAAAGAAACACAAGTAGGAACAAGAAGGCTTCTGACTGTTAAACCTTTCTAGCACCAAATATAAGTACATTTAAAGGTTATCAAAACCCCCGTATAGTCTCATGCTAACACTAAATATTATTTTAACAGACACTTTTTGGTGTTCATTCCTTCCCATTTCAAAATGTTTATAAAGAACAACTATTTACAAAAGCTACAAGGGTTTCTTTTTTTTTAATCTGCTTTTGTAAAAATAAACAGCAGGTCCTACCTCCCAGCCTAAGTTTCCTCCCACACAATTCAACTGTCAGATCAATTAATGTTCAGTAAGTTCACAAGTTCAGTGATGAGGTATTATGAAAGCCTTGTATAATTGCATTAACTTTTAATTCAACTGGAAAGACACCTCACCTGCTACAGCTATTAAAAGGCAAGTTGAACTGAGTTGCACTGATGGGCCTTGGTCATCCTGCAATTCACCAACATAACGTCTGGGGGTTTTCAAGCCATGACTTGACAGGGTGCTAGGAAACCTTGCCTAGGTTCCCTTTCCTACAAAAGTTGGACCAGACAATCTTTCCAGGTCCTTTCCAACCTGGGCTGCTCCATGATTCTGTACTCAGCTTTACATCTCATTATTTCAGACAAACCTGGTCATGTGAACCCAAGTTCTTGTTAGCAGCTTGTCAGTGGATGACTCTGAATGTTCAAGTGACTTATGCTTCACTTCCCTTCTCAAACTTCATTTCTTCTCCCCAAATGTATTTTTAGTAGCATCTACTCTTTTATACACTAAGAACGCTACATTAAAATATTATATAATAATGTAAATAATAATTAATTAATGCAAATATAATATAGACATAAAACAAAAACATAAGACTCACGGCAAAGTTGACTGTAGATAAATCACATATGTATGAGGTCTCCAAAAGTCCCCCTCAGCAGAATTCACCGTTGACTTCTACCAAGCTAGTTACTCGGCTGCCTCTTGTACTAATCCTGTCATTGCCATTTTAACCCACTGGATCTCATTGCTGCTGTAACTGTTTTACTGAACACGGACTCTCTAGCTAGACTTGCTCTTTTTAGAAAATACCTGTTAAAGAATGAAAACATCTATCAAAAGGTAAATCCGCGCTGCATTTTATCCTGCTTACTTCTTCCTTTTTACTTGTTTTTTTTCAAAATTTGTTATAAAGAAATCAGATATTGACAGCACGTGCGGTAACAGGTCTGCACTTTTTCCAGGGTAGTTTTCTCTTTCCCAAGTAGACATCCCTCATTTAACATTTTGCAGCCATAATGCACAATCTCCAACTCAATGCTTCTGCTGGTATCATAAGAACAGGATCTGCAACTTCATGTGCAGTTTTTCCAACACTGTGAGATGAAGTTATTCTATTACTCCTCCCTAAGTACACTGCAGTTTGTTCGCCTACTTGACCTGATTATTTCACACTTCCTCCACCTTTTAACTATCATATATAAAACAGACATACTGAAAACCAAATCAGAGTATTTGCTGAAATGTAGGCAATCTTCAAATTATCTCTAATTTATTACCCATTTTTGCTGCACAGAGATGCCACTTCATCCCCTGTGCTCTTTTAAAGAACTTTTTACTATTTAATTTTCATTATAAAACATAATCAGAGAATATCAGGTTGGAAGGGACCTCAAGGATCACCTGGTCCAACCTTTCTTGGCAAAAGCATGGCGTAGACAAGACAGCCCAGCACCCTGTCCAGCTGAATCTTAAAACTGTTCAGTGTTGGGGAATCTACCACTTCCCTGGGGAGATTATTCCAATGGCTGAGTGTTCTCACTGTGAAAAATTCTCCTCGTGGCCAGTCAGAATCTCCCCTGGGAAGAGGTTGTACCCTTCACCCCTCATCTTTTCCGTGTGACTCCTTGTAACAAGGGAGTCGCCATCTTCTCTGGAGCCACCCTTTAAGTACTGGAACATGGTGATGAGGCCTCTCCTAAGCCTTCCTTTCTCAAGGCTGAACAAACCCCGTTCTCTCAGCCTTTCCTCACACAGCAGGCTTTCCAGATCTTTGATCATCATCATGGCCTTGCTTCTACCTTGGCAACAGTCACTTCATACTTTTCTGAACTGTAAATTGTAGCATACAAGGACTGAAGGGGGAAGGGGGAAGTAGTCTAGAAAAAAATGTGGCACTTGAGGGGGGTAGTTGGCTAAAACCCTCATATAATCTGATGTGGAGTTCACTCAGCCAGTGTTTTCTGCCTTCTGACTTCACTCAGAGATGTTGGCTCAAAACTTGTGCTTAGAATTTGGGATAACAGTCTCCTACTTGCTACAGTGCAATCATCTGATCAACATCTACTTCTTTCACAAGTTCTTTTATAAAATACCAACTATTCAAAGAACAAAAGCTTAGATTTATTTTGGTTCCTAGGATAAAAATTCCATGTCCTAACAGATGACTGGTGTTATTAGCAGCAGTACCATTTGATCACACATCAACATCCAGGAAATTAAGTGTTTCCCATAGTCCACAACAACACTTCTCACAAAACGCTGTCTCACCTGAGCACCCGACCTTTGGAGCCCAGAGCAGACCTGACAGTTACAACAATAACCCTTCCCTCGCTCTGTTTTTTCCAGAGCTGGCTTCCAGCACACACACACACACAGTGTAAGACAGCGGGGGAATTAAGGGATTCCTCGAGAAATGCAAAAGCTCCTAAAACCACTCACTGGAGCAGTTTACAGGCCAACTCACTCTCACTTGTAAGCTGCTGGGACACATATTTATTTAAGGAGACCAGAGTAATTTCCCTACCAGGTGGAACACCAGGATTTAAAGCTCTAATTTATTAAAAGCTGAAAGCATCACTAGTGTTTAAGACTATCTCAACACTCATCTGTACTCCCTTCTTCCAAACCAACACAGCCTGCAACATCCACATTCCAGTCTCCTCCAGTATTTCATTATGTTTCTGCTCTCACACCTCATGACAATAATCCCACTTTTCTCGTTTCCTTAGCCAGATACCCCTGTGCCACTGCACAAACTGCAGCTCCAAGAACTCACCCACTTTTTCAGCTTAGAATCATAGAATCATAGAATAGA
>NW_010288736.1:0-1666 GCF_000700745.2 Antrostomus carolinensis | reverse complement strand
CTTGGACTGAGGAGCCCAGAACTGGACACAAAAATGGGACATAAAGCCCCAGATTTGGCCTGACTCCCCAGCAAACTGGCACAAGCGTAGGTCAGTCCATGCTGCTGACCAAGTGCTGTAGGCAGCAGCCTCCTCAAAACCAAACCCGACAGAGAAGCCTGGTGACACGAGACATCTCTGGGAGCCAGCCCGCCTATGTGTGCCCAGTGTGGGGGCAAAGCACAGCCCCAGGGAAGGGCAACAGCAGCTGCACTTGGCTCCTTGTGCTTATGGAGCACTTTTGTGTGTGGTGAGATCAAAATCAGGGGCAGAACATCTCCCCAAAAGCATCTCCACTTTCCAAAGCCATGCTGATCCGACGTGGCGATGTGGAGCCCGGTGGGCAGTTGGTGATGATGGCAAAACCTGGGCAGTTGGAGGCAGATGTCAGGATGGAGCTGAGCAAGGGTTTTCCTGAAGCTGAAACAAAGGGAAATTGTGTTGGGAAATGGGAATAAAGTAGTTTTATAGTGATTTGGAATTTAAAATTATTCAGAAAAGATGCAATAAATATAAAATATGTGCATGTGCACCCTGCAGAGAATGAAACTTACTGTCACTTGGAGGGATGGGAGCCGTCTCTGGCTCACTGTTGTGTTGGCCAAGAGCTGGAGCTGTGGGGAAGAGGCAGCTCCCACCCTCCTAGAGTGGGGGGGGGGGACAACAAATGATTCAGGGTCAATGCAGCTGCAGAAATAAAGAGCAGCCGCTGTACTTCAGTGTAGGGCTGAACAGCGTCCTGCCTCCTCATTAGCAACGGGAGAAATTCTACTCAAGCCTCTCAGCCCCGTGGCAGTTGGGTGTCATGGAAATTGGATCTGAAGCACTCTTGGTCATGGCTTTAAATAAGTAAAACTCCCGCAAGGTGATCAGAGAAAACCCAAATCAGATCTGAAGCAGCCCGTGCGCCGTCACTCCTCTGAGGAGTATTTTGGATGGGACATGCATGTCCTGCTCGGGATGCAGAACAGCCCCGTGTCCGGGAGAGAGGCTGGTGCCAGGGCACCGGGGGGTAAATGGTGTGAGATGGTTTAGGTACAATATTCCCAGCAAGTGCTGGTAAGTGCAGCAACGAGAATCCCTCTTGCTCTTCCAGCCCACATTAGAGCCGTTTAGGTGCTTTTATATTAAATACCCTTACCAGGTGTCGGAAGGTTCTTCTTTTCTAAGAAGAAAATTAACTCTATCTGAGGAAAACCAGGACACCAGGGACTGTAGGTTCTCCACCACAGTATTGATACCTACCATAAAATCCCCAAAGCATTGAAAACATGATGGCGAGGGACCTTATCTTGTCACCCGCTGATACCAAGGCAGGCAGGAGACACGCTCCTCACCTTAATCTCTTCTTCGGTCTGTTTAGGGTTTTATGGGACATCACCAACACTTCAGTGTCCATTTATGAACTAATGTTCAGAAAATGCACATCCCTGCTCTCTCCCAGCGAGGAGCCTCCTGCTGCATCTGACCCGGCTGGGGAGGGTCATGATGGGGGTGAGGATACAAACCAGAGTGGTTTCCACCCAAACCCAAAGCGACCTAAAGCTCTGATTAGATCCAGACACACAAAAACAAATGTGTGGTGTTAATAAAGATGTTTTATGGGAAATGGCTGAGGGAACTGGGG
>NW_010288735.1:0-3395 GCF_000700745.2 Antrostomus carolinensis | reverse complement strand
GGTGCCCTGACCGAGCTCTGACTGCTTCCAGGAGGAGGAGATGGTTCCGCTCAAGAAAGAGAAAACCCACTTCACCGTCCGGCTGACCGAGCTCAAAGCTGCCGACAAGGTGAAGCTGATCAAGGAGGTGAAGAACTTCGTGCCAGGAATCAACCTGGTGCAGGTGAGGAGGGGGCTGCCCGAGGCGCCCGCCGCCCCGCACGGGTTCACACGCACGTTACAAGCAGCGGCCCCGGTTCTCTGTTCCAAAAGGATCCTGGATTTCCGTGTGTGGAACGTTCTGCCTGGGGCTGCCCGCACGCCTCCTGCAGACACAGCCGAGATGTAGAGCAGGAGCCGGGTGAATCTGTCTGGTGACTTTTTGAGAAGGGTGTTCCCTGCCAGCTCTGCTGCGTGGCCAACAGCTCGTGGAGCCGTGGGGTGAAGGACTCAGAGCAAAGCAGCCTCAGGTTCTCCAAATCTAAGAGCTGCTCTGAGCTTTCCTGCAGACCTGGGGAGCAGACGGGATTCCTTGCTGCAGCTGGCTTTGTCTTGCCTTCCCTTAAAGTTTTTTATTCTTTCAAAGCCAATATGTTACTGAACTTAGATGAGTTTCTCTAATTCACACAGCTTGCAATCCATGCTTCCAGCCCTTTTCAGAGCTCTTCTTTTTGTAGGTGATGCCTCTGCCTTTTTCCTCAGAGACCTTTCACAGTCCTGTGCAGTGTCTGGGCTCATGCCCTTGAGCCATGATGTAGGCTCAGAACAGAGAACGGGTGATACAGCTGCTGCTGCTGCTGCTGCAGAAGCATTTAACGGGCTTCAGTTCTCCTCTGGGTGACGCTCTCCTGTCCTGGGGATCATAGCAGCACTTTCTGGTTATCCACTTGCCAGGAAGAAATGTTGAGCACTGTAAAATCTGCTCTTATTTGTAGCCCAGGATAACAGAAGGATTTCTTAGAAAATCTTTGACCTGTTCATATCCATGTGTTGCGAAGCAAATAACAGAGACACTCCGGGGGCAGCAACGTGAGTTTCGTTGGCCCACTGGGATAATTAACTGACTGCCAGCTTGGTTACTCTGGCAGTTGTTTATCCGTTATCACACCCAAGCAAGCATTAAAATACCAAAACCCTGTAACGGACACCATCAGCAGATAATTAAAAGCTGTCTGGAGAGCAAATGCTAAATCAAGTTGGCTTAGCACGTGGAACCTGTCAAACGAGCTGGTCACAGTCCCAGTGCAGGTACAGGGTTGGTAGGTGCAGGTTAGTTATTGTGGGTAAACTTTGTCCAGTGTGACTTACCCAACGTGCTGTTTTGATTAAAACACACACACACAAAACAAACTGCTGCTGATGGCTGGCTCTGTTGACAGAGGCTGTACTCAAAGTGTAGATGTTAAATCTTTATTGTAAATTTTATTGCCATCCAGTTGAGGCGTTTTTAATGAGATGTGCAGGGAATCTGTTCTTGGCCTGTGGGGCCGTTAATGGTGTGGAAGAAAGCAGTGCTAGGAAAATCTTTGGGTGCCGATGTGACTGGAGCAGGTCAGCCCTACAGAAACAACTGCTGGATGAGACAGGGGTGTTGTCAGTGCAAGCCAGACTCGAGTCCATTCGCAGCTCTGAGAGCTTGTTCAGAGCCCACCCCACGCTCCGTCCGGGGCCGGAGCTGTCGTGAGCTGCGGCTGGGACTGGAAACGCGCTGCCTCTGCCCCGGGGCTGTTGCTGTGCAGGTCCAGCTTGGCTCAGGCCCTGCTCTTCGCCTGCTGGGAGCTCTGAACAGCTGCTTCCTCTGACCAAAGCTGCTTTAGAGCAGCAGTGAAGCATTAGTGAGCAAGGATCTTAAATGAATAACCCTGATTGTGTTGCCTGTCCTCATCTCAAAAAGCCAGACCCGGCTCCTTTCAGGGTGCTCTGGTGGGTGAGGACATGCCTGCCCCACCGAGCTTTGCCTGCACAGCTACACCTCATCCCTGGCAAGAGCATGTTCTGCCACCACAGATACATCGTCACTGCGCCCAGTGTGAACTGAAACAACACAACCTTCTTTCTGTCAGCAGTGGTCAGTCTGCCGGACGCTGAATACCTGCAGTGCCACACGGCAGAGAGCTGGCAGCGGCTCTGCACCGTTGGAACCTCCCTGGGGCTTGTTTTTAAGGAGCCAAATAGCTTTGTTGCTGCTGCTTCATGTGGGAGTGAGAGCATCTGACTGCCACGGGCTGATCCTCCCGGGCTCTCTTCCCTGTTTTACAGCAGTTCTGCAAGAAGTCCCTTTAAATCAGTTCAGCAGCTCGTCAGCTTGCCTTAAATATTGCGGTACTGCATAGTAACAATAGTTTTGTATAAAAAGTCCTGAAAGTATCAAGATTGTGTTGTCAAACAGTCTGTACTGGAACTCTTTTCTTTTTTAGCCGGTACAGCAGATTCCTGCCCAGCTGTGCACAAACCCTGGCACAGCCTCTCCTCCCCGCTGGCAGAAATATGTGAACAAAAACACTTGCTCTGGAAAGAAGTCAGCCCAAGGAGGCCGGTAGCTGCCTTGGCTGGTTACTGTGTGGTGGCTCTGCCTGCATCCCAGGCACCTACTCAGACCAGGGCTGCACATCTGGGAGCGCTGTGCACATGGTGGGAGGAATTTACGGGCAATTACTCTCTGAAAAAGGTCTTCCAGGGCTGTAGTGGATGTGCTGTCGCTTTCAGTCAGGTTTAGACGTCTTCTGGCAGGATGGGCTGTAGTTCAAGTAAAAGTCTTGGGTTTTAGACTGGTCAGTGAGTTTCTCTGGTCTGCTCAGGCAGAGGTCAGGCTCATGGCTGTAAATCTGTTAATCCAGTTAGTGAAAGCCAGTTGACAAGACTCTGTACTTTGTCCCTCCCACAGGCAAAGAAGCTGGTGGAGTCCCTTCCTCAGGAGATCAAGGCGAACGCCTCCAAGGAGGAAGCAGAGAAGATCAAAGCAGCACTGGAGGCAGCAGGAGGGACTGTGGTTCTGGAGTAGGCAGCCCTGTCTCACCACGGAGGGACTGGTGCCACGGCAGCCCTCACCGCTGCCGCCTGCCCGGGCACCGACCGCTGCCCAAGGCGGGGTCCGGATGTTTCCGAGTGCGAGACATCCTCTAGCTGTGTGGTGGAAATGCTCTCTCGAAGCGATTCGGTGCGAGAATGCTGTACGGTTTGGCTGGGCTGCTGTCTAGTTCCAGCATTGCCATGAACTCTACCTTCATCAATGTCAAAAAAAAAAAAAAAGAAAAATACCTGTTAAATGGTTCATCTCTTAAAAACCAGCCCTGTCTGATCCATGGATCCTGGATCCATGTACGTGCCGCAGCAGCGGTGCTGCGCCGTGGATCGAGCTCTCTGCGGTGACACGGGATGGTTTGATGGGTCCTGCACTTGGGTCACAGCAACCCCAG
>NW_010288734.1:0-10189 GCF_000700745.2 Antrostomus carolinensis | reverse complement strand
TATTTGCAGACATTCAATTCAAAGAAATAACTGATGGTCTCAAGCTGCACTATTTGGAATTAAACTGATACTGAACTGAAGTGCTTGATTTCCCTCAGATAAATGCCAGTGTTAAATTTGATCTTGGTAAGAAGTGTTGTAAATCTCTTGTTGTTTGCAAAAGAAAGGTATATGTATAAATTGTATGTATTTTTGAAGCATTTTGCTGTTTAGCTACTATTTCAATGTGCAGTTCTCCTCTGAAATGGATACTGAGCAGTAACTCAGTGACACTGTCAGCGATGTATCAAGTGTATATAGGAAATAAGGGATCAGTAACTAAGAAATACGATCTAATTAAAATTCACTAGAGCCTTTCAAATTTGCTGGATACATTTGCGCTTAAGAAAAGGAAGATGTATTGTGAGTCAGTTTTGCTATCAAAAATATTGATTTAAATTCTTGCATATAACTTGAAATCTTTATGATCATGCAGTAGGACCAAGTGGTTTTCTTTCCAGAAATTAATAAAAGGAAAAATCACAGTTGTGACTTTTTTTGGACTCAAAACCTTTGAAAATTTTTCACAAAGACTTTTAAAGAAATAAGGCACTTCAGCTGTGAAGTGACAATTAAATTTGGTAGGATATTGTGAATTTTAACCATGAGCTTAAGAGAAAAAACTGCACTCCTCTCCACTTTTATGTTTTTTGTGTTAGCACATTTTACTGTTTAGATTCAGAACAGAGTACCACGTAGAAAGGTGCTAAAAAAAATGAATAACCAATTATCAAGTCAAACTGTAATGAATAACCTAACAAAACAACGTGACCTTGCTATTATCCTCGAAAGTTATTTTGCTACAATGTCCTGGAAAGTCTCTGTTAAGGATTTTCCTTGGCATAAAAGTTCTAGAAAGTGGGAAGTTCTTAAGGAATGTGAGGTTGCGTCTCAAGCAATTAAGAGCATATGGCACACATTGTGCCAGGCTTTAATTCTGTTCACTAATTCCCAACACACATTTCACTGCACTTTTTAGTGTGTCTTGGTGAATATCTTCTGAGAGTCAGGGGGAAGAGTAACCTCCCCAGATTTGTGAGTCTTAATTAGAAACTAAACTCTTGGAGTAGCTCTGGGTAATATTCTATCCAGAAAAAAAACTGGATGAGAAGCTTGTAATGTAACACAAGCATGTTCTGTCGGAAATCTTACCCCATTTTTTAAAGTAATTGGAAGGTAAGTAAACAGGCAACAGTCTCCATGATAACATCACCTAGCAGCTGAGAGGAATTTCTACTGCTTTCACACAGTATGGGGACTTGCATTGTTTTCTGGAGTTTTGCCTACAGAAGAGTGGGGAATATTTGCCTGTTGTTCTTCCCTTCCTCTTGCCAGCCTAAAATAGCTTTATCAACATTTAGAAATAACCACTGTGGAAATTTGCAAATGGGGTGATAGCTATCGTTTGTTTAACACAAGTGGTTGGTTGCATTGCTGGCTTCCAGATCTTTACAATCTTTAATATAATCTCTAAAGAAATGGACTTTTAACAGCTTTTCTTTCAAAGCTGTAATTTAATCTACTAGTTGGTTTATTTGTTTTTTAAATCTGTTAAGGTTGGGCCACTGAACACTCACCTTTGAAATAGATAATACAGTCCTGCCCTATTCAGCAATAGTGTTAGTAATCTGAAATTCCTAGTTCATGGATAGTTTACAGTTACCAGTGTGACATAAATGTCAAGACTGACATTTACTGTTTTAAGAGCTAAATTTGGTACCTTTTGACATTCTTTTTTCACTTAACTTGTTTAAAGTTAATATTGGAGTTTTGTATTTGAGAAACTTTTCATTTTTTAGCTTCTCTGAGAGTTAAGTTGTCAAAATCAGTTTTTTTTCACCTTGATACAGCTGTTTTCTAAATATGGCATAGAGATTTTAAAATAATATACAATAGTAAATAGGTAAATCCCAGCAGTTCCATCAGGAATTGACGGGTAGAGAGCAGTGACTTGTTCACAAGAAGTTTTAAAAATGCTTTTTTTTAAAAAAAGCTCCTCAGCTCTTACCCACAAATGTGTATGTCTATTTTGACTTTCAGGTTTTGGTATCAGTACCATCATGAATTCATACTTGGTTTTTGTTCTGTTTTGTGGTTTTTTTTGAAGACCTTGATAGTCTACAGAAGTAAAGATTCCAGATCTTTCCTTACAGTGAACTCAGAATCCCATGTTGACAGTGGTGTGATCAACAGTGTTTTGAGTTGTGGTCAATTTTAAGAATGAAAACATTATTGCAGTCCCCACTCAAAATAAAAGTGTACTAAAAATTATCCCAAATACATATATAAAGTAGTTAATAGATGATAAATTGCACCTTTTTTGTAATATAGGGTTCTTTCATAATAAGGCATTTTGAAACTGAAAGGTATCATTTGGAGGCAAAAAATGGGACTTCCTGCTATGTAAAAGTAGATGAAAGTTTTTCAGGTTTTGAGAAGGATTTAGGTATTTATCTGTGCAAATTAATAAAGTCAAGTACTACACTTCCACAAACAATTTTTATAAAGAGCTTTCAATATAATCTACCTACTATTTAATATTGGCAGTACTCTTCAAGTGGAAAAATTCATTTAGGCTTACTATACTAACCTATGGGCTAATGGTTTGGAGAAAGAAGGCTTTGTTACTTGTGAATGAACAAACTTGATATTGATTTAATTAAAAGCCTGAAAATCAATGCCACTCCTCAGAGTCACTTTTCAGAGTGGAACTGCACTTTATACTGCTCTAGCATCTTTTTTTTTTTTTTTTTTTTTTTTTGTTTCCTAGCGATTTTGACTTGGGTAAGTTTTCCAGTCTTTTATTTGAAACAGGTGTTTTTTCCATCTCAAAGATGGAGAAACTGACATAGAGAGGTTAAGCAGGTTGCCTTTCCTCAAACTGGACAGTAAGAAAACAAAGTTAGGAAGGTTCAGCGTTACCCTTGGTCTAATTGTACCATTTATGGAAGATAAAAATGAGAATTTAATCAATTCTAGTTAGCTGTTTTGCAGAATTTTTTGTTTACTATGGGAAAACAAAAGTATTTATAGCAAGAGCAGCTACCAGGATTTGCATTCTGATTAATTACTTGTATAAAGATAGTGTGGGTTGGCTGATTTGTAAGTTAAATTCTTCTTATACACCATTGCAATAGATTCAGAATCATAGAACCACAGAATGGTTTGGGTTGGAAGGGACCTTAAAGATCATCCAGTCCCAACCCCCCTGCCAGCAGCAGGGACACCTTCCACTAGACCAGGTTGCTCAAAGCCTCATCCAACCTGGCCTTCAACACTTCCAGGGAGGAGCAGCCACAGCTTCTCTGGGCAACCTGGGACACTGTCTGACCATGCTCACAGTGAAGAACTTCTTCCTAATATCTAATCTAAACCTCCCCTCTTTCAGCTTAAACCCATTTCCCCTTGTTTTGTCATTAACTGCCCTTATGAAAAGTCCCTCCCCAGCTTTCCTGGAGCCCCTTCAGGTACTGGAAGGCCACTAGAAGGTGTCCCCGGAGCCTTCTCTTCTCCAGGCGGAACAGCCCCAACTCTCTCAGCCTGTCCTCACAGCAGAGCTGCTCCAGCCCTCTCATCATCCTGGTGGCTTCCTCTGGACTTGTTCTAATCAGGAAGGCTTTGACTACCTCGCAGTGTTGACTTTCTGAGGAGTTGTTTTTAGCCTCAGGAACCCCTAAACAGGTCAAATATGTGACCTGCATGTTGCTACTGTAAGAAGTACCAGCTTTCTGAAGATGCTGGATTCACGTTAGTGACTTTTAAATACTTAGCATTTCTTTTTAGTAATTCAAGACCTTGACTAAGTTATTTGTTCTAATCAGTAAGTCTTAGCTTTTTTTTTTTTTTTTTTTAAATAATAATGAGCTGTTCCGAGCAGGAAATCAAGGGGGAATGGCGTATGTGTTTTAAGTGTTACTTGTACTTAGACCAGCTTAACATCCAGACGCTAATTCTGGTCTGTGATATATCCAGTGTTGTGCAGTTTTCTGTTGTCATGTAACATGGCAAAGCTCAGTCTTCAGTCATCCCTTGGTGAATTTGCTGTGTGTAACTTTGCACTTGTCAAGAAGGTGGACCTGCTAGACGTGAAATTTGAATGGTTTCTACTTTTTCGACCCTTTGTGGCAAGTGACAAAACATGAATCAGTAAATGTAGTATTTTTTTTGTGATCAAGTCTATTAAGTGTACCCGTGTCCACGTCATTCAGATGAATCTTTGCCCTTTTATACTTCCTTAGATTATGGTATTGAATCTCCTAAGTTGTTTGGTGTATGATACATTCTGCTGTCTTAATCTTTTTATTGAGATGCTTGTTGCAAAAATCTACTTTCCTTTTTTGCATCTCAAAGTCTGCAAATCCTTAATAGACAGTTTTCAGTTAGTATGCAAGTTAAAGTTAGAGGGAGAAGAGCATCTGCCCATAGAATTTAAATGATCTTGCTATTGAAGACCGTGTCAATTTAATTGCCTTTTTCTGCTTCAGAGCAGCTCACTTGGGTATCTTTTTGTAGCTCAGAAACTGCATTGGAAACACTTTTAGACCCGTTCATGCGGGTTTGGGGGGACTTCTGTTTTTCTCTCCTAAGGGACCATTATACTTTAGGTGCAGCTTCTTGTCTCATGCACTTAGGTGTGACCTAGTGTCATACATTTTCAAGTGCCTATGAAAAAACGCTGCTATTCTGCAGAAGAATCACCTCAAGTTCGTAAGCAGGCTCTTGTCTCTTTCATTAAGCTACCAAAAGCCAAATGGGTGATAAAATTGTAAAGCAGTTTTAACTCTTTTTCCCTTCCCATTCTTGAAGTTGGCAGTCCTGCCCTGAGCCTTTCCTAGTTAGGTTTGCCCATGCAGTGTTACTGAAGTTTTGAAGAAAGATGATCAAGAGAAAAATGAACAACTACAATAGTCACAACTGTGAGTTGCAGCAGGGACCTGCGTCTGTCGCTTCATCTCAGGATGTTTCACGGGATTTTCAGAAGTGTTGCAGAACTCTTCTTGCACAAATGAGTATCAGGAGAGATGAGATTAGTGAAATAATTGCATCCAGGTTTCAAATGTGAAAGATTTACATCTTGGCTGTATCCTTAAAAGGGTATTTAAGTTTGCAGTGAAGTTGAAAATATACACCAAAACTGTGTGGAATTGAGAAAAGATCAAGAACTGCTACACATAGGAAGAGAACAAAGTGTGAAAGCTGCTGTGTTTCCTTTAAAATCTGAGAACCGAGAAGTCTCTTTTAGAGAACTACAGTGATTTGAATTATTATTTTTTTTTCTTTTGAACTTCTCTTTATGCAGTGGGAGCTCCTCTGTTCCTAAAATGCCACCTTAGTGAGTTTATATCTCGATTGACTTTGTTTTAAATTGCAAAATGGTCTCTGTCAAGAGGCAGGCAATTTTCAATCATTTATACCTGTGTTATCTGCAACTTTAAAATAAGGTGTTTGTCAGAATGTCTTCATTATTGTAGTATTATTCTTCTGCAGTTATTTGAAATCTGTATTGAAACCTCTTCTAACATGAGAATTTCAACTCTTCAAAAGCAGGTTGTCCTTTTGCTTTTTTAAAAAGCCACTGCCTTTAAAACCAGCATTATTTCTGAATCTAGAGGTCCAACATTAGATCCTTATTGCTTGCAATTTTTCAGTCCCACTGCAGACTTCATTTCTGGTAGGAAGATGCTACTCTCAGAAGTGGTTATACTCTTCAGGACTGTTCTGGACCCCACAGTTCAGGAAGGACAGGGAACTGCTGGAGAGAGTCCAGCACAGAGCTACCAAGATGATGAAGGGAGTGGAGCATCTCCCTGCTGAGGAAAGGCTGAGGGAGCTGGGGCTCTTTAGCTTGGAGAAGAGGAGACTGAGGGGTGACCTCATTAATGTTTATAAATATGTAAAGGGAGAATGTCAGGAGGATGGAGCCAGGCTCTTCTCAGTGATGCCCAATGGTAGGACAAGGGGCAATGGGTGTGAGCTGGAACACAGGAGGTTCCACTTAAACTTGAGAAGAAACTTCTTTACAGTGAGGGTGATGGAGCCCTGGGACAGGCTGCCCGGGGAGGGTGTGGAGTCTCCTTCTCTGGAGACATTCAAAACCCGCCTGGATGCCTTCCTGTGTGATCTCATTGAGGTTCCTGCTCTGGTAGGGGGATTGGACTGGATGATCTTTCGAGGTCCCTTCCAATCCCCAACATTCTGTGATTCTGTTATTCTGTGACTGGCTTGCACGGAGGTAGTAGAGACACTTTTTAATGACAAGAAACAAAGTCATCTCTGATGTAGTATTATACCCACATTTTGTTTACTTCATGTCTTAAATTTTTTATGTGAAATACTCGTTAGCGCATACGAGATATTTATTAGTTTTTCAAATCATTACAATTCACTTCAAAAGGCTTTTTCTTGTGAGTACAATGAATTACTACAGACGCGTTTCAACGTTCCAGTTCTGCATAGTTCTATATGTTGCTCTAGGCGAAAGCCTTGCGCCTTGGTGGACCATAAAGTCTGGATGCGCAACCACTTCTGACGGCTTTGGACTTTTTATTGGTAATTACACAGATGGTGAAGAGTGTTTTGTTATGGAGATGTTTTTAGAGAAAAAATAATTTGCAAAAATAATTTATGCAGTGAATAACATCCAGTGTCTTTTTTTCTCTAAATGCATCTTCGCTAAGATGTAGTATTGCATTATTTTAATGTTCTCTGAAATGGTATCTAATGATTCTCATTTTTGCTGTCTAAAGGAAACTGTTATTTGTTGACTTTTCAAAATTTTAAGCTACTTTTTTAATTGCTGCCACGTTTTACCACTTAGATTTTAATGGAATATGTCCTGCCATTCAGATTCATTGTAGAATTAATTGTCTTGTATGTCGCAGGCCACTTCCTTAGGTGTGGGGATATCCAGGATGATCTAACAAGACATGTTAGTGTTTAATGAAGATGGTATTCTGTATTGTTGCACTAAGCCACCTAGAAAACAGTCTGATGAGGAAGCTTTTCAGTTCATAATGGGAAACTCCTAGGGTTGGTAGAGTACAAGCAGAGGTGCAGGGTGGGTTTCCTGTTGGTATGCTCAGCACCAGGAGTCGTTGCTTTGTCTGCCCTACATCTTGTTGCAAGTGAATGTTCTGCCTTCTCTCTGAGATTTCATATCTTTAGATGAAAATCCTCTGAGATTTCATGTCTTTAGATCTTTACTGTAAATGCTGTTAGGACGTGATTCTGGAAAAGTCACTTGTGTAAGTTGATAAAATTGCTGGTAGTTGCATGTGATTGGTATCTCTGAATGGTTTTGGTCGTACACGACTGCGTAGGTGGCATAGATCTGAGACTTCACGCAGCTGGTACTAGGATTTTTGTGGCTGTTCTTGCTATAATCAGTTGATTGACTTGGTTATCATGCTGATAAACTGATGAAAATTGTTAGTAGATGAATTGAAAACAAAATAGGAAATGTTATCCTCTTGGTAAAGCTGAGGGACTTGGAAAGCAAAGCAAAGATTCCAATGTTTTTCCAGTATATACTGTTCACTTCTAGTCAAAACTTGGGAGTTTATGAAGAGAATTCAGTCTTGTGCAGTTAAGCAGACTAAATACATTTATTTGGTATTGGACTGTTCTTTTAGTGGTTGAGCTTTAGTATTAATTACTTCAGATTAAACAAAAAGAAAATTGTCAACAGATTGACACTAAATTTCCATAGATATCTTGAAACTTTTATAGAGAACTGTTAGCTTTTTATACCTTGGTCTTCTACTACTCCTTTCACACTCACAGATATATCAGAGTTAGGAGTCAAATTGAAGATATAATTTGTTTTATATTAGGGAATGGGATGGAGGGCAGGTGGTTTTGGCAACTGAAAATATTGAACTAGTGTGATAGATCATTATTGATAACAAAGACTTGCTTTCAGAAATAGCTTTTACAGACAGGCCAAACAAAAGTTCTGATTTTTCTTTTGACATTGCATGTTTCAGGAGTGCTCATGTCATGGAAAATGTATTAAAAATTAGCTAGAGGAATAAATTTATTATTGACTGAATTAAACGTAAAGCTACTGCTACTTTTGCGTGGAATACCATTTTAAAGAGCACATACTAAAATAATTACTCATAACATGGATCTTACTGCCTTTGACTAAATGCACATGTAAGTATCAGGAATTTTTTGAGGTTGACTGCCTGATCTATCTTCATTGAGAGTTGTAAGGAGGTCTCATGGATTTGGAACCTAGCTTAGGTTTTGTTTTATACTTAATATAACTTTGAGAGATGATAGAACGTGTGTTGATAATTCTACTATTTGTATTACTTTTGATTAAACTCCAAACTAATTGCTGCTCATCCTGTGCTTTTGTGGGTCTTCTGTTCTAACTCGTTCAGTCTGATTTTTTTTTATTTAGAACCCTAGCACCTTGCCAGGTTTGGACATACTTGTTGTGTGATACCTGCTGATCAGATACTTGCTGCTTGGAATCATGATAGTGTTTCTGATGGAAAATACAAGATATTTTGAATGGGTGTGTGTTTCAGCTCGTTAGGCTGTGTAAATATGTATGTGTTTATATCCTGACTTAACAGGTTCTGAATTTATCACCTGGTATATCTTGGAAAAGGGTATCCATATGTCATGACTTGTTTGTCTAGAACTTTTTTGGGGGGTTTTGGTTGTTTTTAACTGGAGGAAGCAACTTTTTCTAGAATTGTAGGACCTGGTACTAGAACTCCTGAATTCTAATGAGATCAACAATTACTCATTTTGGGCAGTAGCTTAACCTCTCTGTCTCAGTTTTTCAGTTCATCAGATAAGAATGTTAAAACTCAACAGTCTTACAAATATTAATACCCTACAGAACATGTGGAAATTAAATTAGTACGTGTACTGTGTGTATTTTTGAATGAGTTGTTCACAGGAGTTACTGAATGGGCAGCTCTGGAGAATGGAAAACTTTTATTTCAGCTTTTGATATTTTACTCTTTTAAAAATGAGATTTTCAGGCATTTTTTTTTCTGACTTTGGAGAGGCTTCCCTCTCTTCCACTGCAATTGTCAGCAAGTGTCAGACAGGGCCAAGTAATCAATAACTTCAGTGGCCAAGCAAATCTACCTGTTGGGAACTGCGCTGTGACTAACAACTCATGTCTGAATGCTCCCAGCCAAACAGTTCTTGGCTTGTCAGAAATAGAAGTGGTGTCTAGTAGATGTGAACGACTCCTTTTTCCAATTTTACAACTGTTAGCAATGCTATAAATCAGACCTGAGCATCTTCCATACATCTTTGGTTTTTGTTTGTTTTTTTTCCTCTCTAATACTTGTACAATAGCTAAACTGGTTGCAAAACTACAGACTTTTTAAACTAGTGTATTATTTGTTCAAACAGATGAAATCAATCTATTAATGTGTACATCAGAGGTCCATTTTGCATAAATTGTAACATTTTCACCAAACACTATAGTCTTTAAGTGTAACTTGCATTCTGGGATTTATATTCTTGTGACTCTGTTACTGTCTGCCTAAGTTGATTACATTTCTCCTTTTTTTTAAGGTAAAGTGCAAGTTAAGAGTTCAGACATACAAGTTGGAGACCTCATCATAGTGGAAAAGGTTGATACTTTTTAAATATATTTTAGAGACTAAAGATTATTAACATGATAATTATCGTCTGAAGAAAACTGTTATCGAGGTACTTATCTGTGAAGTACTAACTAGCTACTGTTTTACTTCAAGTCTTACTTGAGAATCTTCAAGGAAGACTGTTTTTAGATTAACTATAAGCTTAAATGAATGTAAGCATTTATATTATGAATGTAAGCCTCCTCCAGGTTGGATGAGGCTTTGAGCAACCTGGTCTAGTGGAAGGTGTCCCTGCTGATGGCAGGGGGGTTGGAACTGGATGAGCTTTAAGGTCCCTTCCAACTCAAACCATCCTATGATTCAATGAATTGGGATATGTTTACATTTATCCAGTGAAGGGAATACAATTACTGAATTAAATTCTCTGGCTTGTGCTGTGGTAAATGTTTTAAGCTGTCTGATTATTGCTACCTTCTTTCTGATGCTCAAATCAGTGTTTCTCTGTCTGAAGCTTTCAAGGATAAGTTTTATTTTTATATATATAAAACATATTTATATTATATAGTAAT
>NW_010288733.1:0-11362 GCF_000700745.2 Antrostomus carolinensis | reverse complement strand
ATTCTGTGATTCTGTAATTATCATTGTGCTAAATAACTAGAACAGGGACTGCTCAAGTTGTTTCGGCAACTCTGGGTGAAATCTGTTATAGGTGTAAATTGAGGAATAGAGTAAGAATTACACTAACTATATAGTGGAGTTAACCTTGCCAGTGATCCTAATTCCTAAAAGCAGCCACAAAAGCCTCAAGCCAGCTGTTCTGTCTGATTTATCATGAACCACTGCCTTTGATCAGAAATGAGGGGATGAGATGTGCTGAGGTTTATTAACTGCAGGTGTAACGTCCAAGTGTGCTCTCCCCAGAGGAACTTCACAGTCTGTGGTGACACCAGTGGGATTACAGCAGCAATACATGTGGCTCATCGCCTTTCAAAGCCACCATGTAAATACCAAACTTCATTTCCAATAATGACACTGCAGGTAGATTGCTAAAATGGGTTACCCACACAGGAGGACCAGGACATGTTTATAGCTTCACATCTCTGTTTCTTCCCTATGTTTTTCATGCTTTTTTATTATGGCTACACACTTTCCATTTGCTGCTTCTCCCTGTAGTACAAATCTCTTCCCTCAATTTACTCCCTTGAACCTCATTTTCTGCTATTTTAACTTCTACTCTTAACACTATCTATGCTTCATCAATAAATCTCTCCTACTCATTTATCTCCCTGTGAATCTCAGTTCCTATTTCTATCACTTTTGCTCTCTAGCAAGAAGTCCTTTTCTAGTTTGACATCCTAGCACACTTAATCACAAAGTGGAATAGGGAGATATCTTCCTTCAGTGTGGTTGGCACAACACAGAGAAAAAATTGTTGCCAACAATGGCAATGAATAAACCTTTCCAATGATTATTATAATGATGAAGTGATATATTTAGCATATCCCAGAGGCTTTAACTCACTTCAGAACATTATTAAGGAACTTGTGAAATTGGAGGTGGCACCCGGGTTGTCAGACTCAGGTTATCTCTGCTTGGGAGGGAATTTTTTTAGAAAACTAAGTAGCTAAACCTGCAGATTCCTACAAAGTGCCAACCCTGTCTCCTTCCTTTTCCAGATATCGCTTTCCATTTGGACCAATAGGGTACACAGAGAGTTACAGATTGAATAGCTCCTGAAGTAAACATGCCATTATATTCAGTACATTGTTTAGGCTTCCCTCTTGTTTTAAATAATATAGCTGTATTTAGCCCAGGCCCAGGGTAATTCCATTTTATACACAGTTTGAAAGTCATTGTACATTGTTTTGCAAGAAAAAAGGCAGTAAAGAGGTGGCCATTATTTTTACACACTTACACAAGAAAATGAATGCTTATAGATTCGCCTGCACATGTGTATAGGTGTGTTTTCCTTATCATCAGCATTCTGGGCTGGAAAGACTTGGCCTATAACTTCATGTTCTCCATTTAAGAAAAATATGTTGTATATCATCTTTTCAATCAAAAGCTCCAGGAGATTTTAGATGGGCAATGCACACTATGCCCTCAACCGAATTTGGCAGTAAGTAATTTTCAACTGTTTGTTACACATTCATGAAAACGACTTAGGCATTTTCAGTGGTAACAAATAGTATTTACTGAAGACATCTCATTCATTATCTGGCACATTTGTAACTAAATAGTGTGGTTTTAAGACAACGTAGTGATGTATTCTGTTAAACTGATACAATAGCTGCCATGTGGAGCCCTGGACTTGTTTTCATTTAGTGCAAAATTAAAAAAAAACAAAAAACAAACAAAAAAAAAAACACCAAACCAAACCAAACCAAACCAAACAACAAAAAAATTATTTACACAATCTGGAAGTCACAAGAAGGAGGAGAGATACACCTGGATCTTTTGTGATAAAAGGAGTTTTTTATATATGAAAAATTCATATTGCCATAATGTGCAGGATCACAGACATTTTAAAAGGAGGGTATTTATCTAATACAACAAATATAAGTTGAAATCTACACAAAAAGCTTTCCACATCTCTTTAGATCCACTTTTGTCTTCTTTGTTTACCGGAGACTGAATTGGACTGAAACTGTGTGCAATAATCAGAGACATCTAGTGGCTGACTGATAAATTGCAAATAAACATATAATTATGTGCAATTCTTTTATAAGCGCTTGAGACACATACACAGCTTCAGCTGTCTTGATGTTTTAAGGATCTCTATCTCCCCATCCTTTCAAGTGGGATACTAAGGATTCGTCTCGTTGAAAGAAACCCTTTCCCACACATTGAACTACAGGGGATGCTTCAGAGCTCCCTTTCTTGAACTCTTTCTTGTGAGAAAGTTTAAGGCTCTTCTTTTGCCTTTTTGGTCTGTGCTTTGCTTAATATATTCCTGTATAATCACTCACAATGCATTTCAACAAACAACCAATTAAAAATAATAAAAAAAGCTATACTGAAGCTATTGATGTTTCTTTTCTCCAGCCCTGAAAAAAACAGTGGAGGTTTCTCACTGTGAAGTCATATGGCTAAGGTTACTCCCATAACAATAAAAGTATCTTTGGTTTCCTATTCTGTTTTACTTTGATTTCTATTACTTTAAAACTTCCCTGACATTTTGCTACTGATGAGAAGAGCAAATAGAAACCGTGATTTTTTTTTTTTCCTCCTTCTTCTTCTTTCCCTTCTTCCTCCCCTCCCCCTGAAAAAATTGTTCAACTTGTCTGTCCAGGTTTTGTTGCATTCTGAGTTTTTGTTTGTGGTTTTGTTGTTCGATTTTTTGTTTGTTCGTTTGTTTAATAAGGAAATTTACTTGCTAAAATCTAAAGTCTAGAATACTCTTGGCAGGCTAGTTGCTGATAAAAATCTTTAGACTATATAAAATAAATCCCAAATATGTTGTTTGTCAGTTCTAATTTACACATACCTCTCAGGAAATAAATTTATGACTGTTCAGTTTTAGTGAACATATATGCTTATGTCTAAAAATAACTAATTATTGTATCCAGTTTGTTGTTTAGAAATTATCTTAAAGGGAATTTTCTCCTTCCTTCCTAAAGAATTCCTTTCACAATGGACCTGAAACAGGGAAAAAGTGGTGACCCCTTTCTGCATGAGATACCCCTGCTTGCATAGAGAAAAAATAAGGACAAAGCTCCAGGGAAAGTGGTGCCACGAGGGAAAAGAAACTACTTGTGTGAAGCAGCTGGTACAGGCACATCAAAAGTTTCAAACTGGATAAATCCCCCACTTTCCCTTAAAGCAAACAAACTCCAAAATTACTCAGAACAAACAAACTCTATTCCAAACCAAGTCAAGACAGCAAGCAAATACACTCCAGAAAACACCAGGCAATTAGACTCTTAAAGTCAGTTTAAACACAGGCACGGCAGATCAGCAAACGCTCCCTTCCCCTTATGGAAAACAAACACAGGAGGCAGCCACGCTGCTCTTGCTGGCAGTCCTGGCCCATGATTCCCTGGAGGAAGGAGGGACATGTGTCTCCTCTGCTGTATTGCTCTGGGTGAGTCTGGTTTCCTGACTGGGAAAGGAAATATTGATATAACTATGGTAATTAGAGTTGTCTGTATGTTTTTTCTATTATTATAATTGCTATTTTATTTGAGTGGGAGGTAGGAAGAAGCTTTGCAAAAAAAGAAAAAAAAAAGGACCTGGGGTGTTCCTGACTGACTGTGAGACAACAATGTGCCTTTTCAACTAAGAAGGCCAACAGCTTCCCAGGATGATGAATCAGGCAGAGCATTGCCAGAAGATTGAGGGAGGTGAGCCTTCCCCTCTGATCAGCACTGATGAGACACATATGGAGTGCTCTGCCCCTCAGGACATGAGAGACACGGATACATTGGAAAGAGTCTAGCAAAAGACCATCAAGATGGTCAAGGATCTGGAGAACAAGATGAACAAAAAGAGGTTGATGGAGATGAGTCTGTTCACCCTGGAAAGGTGATAACTCAGAGGATATTGTTTGTATGTCTTTGACTACTTCATAGGTACTTACAAAAATATGGAGTCAGATTAATCTTGGAGGTGTTCGGTGAAAAAATGAGACAGAAGGTTAACAGACAGAAGTTAAACATCACTGTCTCAATTTCTTTGTCAGGGTAAAGTAGAATATTCACCTGTAATTTCAAACTCATTCCTTCCTCCATACTGAATTACTGCTGAGCTGTAAAAAAGGGCAAGGCAAGGACCAGAAGCAAAAGAGTGGACACCAACTATGAAATGCAAAGTTAGCAATGTGAGTTTCCTCAGTTTGTCTAGTGCTTTTTCAGCTACAATTCCTTCTTTGCATTCCAGATGAAACTTTCTGAAGAAAAAAGTATTGTGTGCAGACACCACTAGCAACATGAGAGCTTTTTTACTGGGTGTATCAGGCTTCACTTTCTAATAGCACGTCATGCATAACAGTACCGCTTATCTAAAACAGAAGGTTCAAAATCCTTGCATGAGCTAACTGAAATATTCCTGTTATCCTATAAGAAGCAAAAGAGTGTTTCATAAGCAGGCAGGACAAGGCTCCATTTTACTAAACACATTACAGTCTCAAACTTCCACTAAAGTTTTTAAAACCTCCTTTTCCAGGAGGAGCACTGTAAGGCCAGCCCTTAAGGCTGAGGATGAAACCTTGCATCTTTATTTTCCAAATTCTTTTTCTCTGACCTTTTTACAGCCTTCTAAAAAAAACGTGCTGTGACAAAGCTCAGTTAAATGAACATTCACAGAGCTGTTATAACAGGTTTAGACTACACTTGTCTCTTCTAGGGCTATTTGTAGGAATGATGTTGCTGATGTGAGTAAATATATAACAGGAGTTTGCATTTGCAGGGCTATATCTGGAGATATATCTTCATTATAATTTGGAAACCATACTCAAGCCAGAGGGCACAGACCACCTCTAAACTAAGAGAAAATAAACCACTTTATCTATTATTCTCCTATAAAGGTCTTGTGAATTGAGCTCAGAAGTGTGCATGCTTATACAGCTTCCTGCTGTATCTCCTTGCTTGTCTGTAACTTCCAGCAGACAATCATAAACCTGTTTACATCCCAATACGACTGGACAAGGTGCTTCACTATGTTCAGCATGAAGCATGGAAGCATACTTTACATGTATGTTCTTTCCTTCAACATTGCACAATCCTGTTTTCAGCACAAGAAAATTTGCATGCTAAATTTTCAACATGAACTGAACAATCTGTCCAAATGAGATCTTCCTTTAAGTGTCCTGGATGGTGTGGTGGTTTTGACGGTAACAAGCAGCAAATACAGAGACTCATGTTGTAATGAAAACAGCCTTGTTTCCTAAGAGTGCAAACTGACACCCACAATGAATTTAATGGTTCCTTCTTGTTGTTTGGGGTTTTTTTGTTTGTTTGTTTGTTTGTTTGTGGGTTTTTTAAAAATTAAATATGAAAATTAATTTCTTCAACAAAAACATGAAAGAAACCTTTCGAAAGAGGTATTCTTTTGTGGTTTGTGCAAGAGTAAGCCTTTTGTATTTGCCAGCTATGGAGGGAAAAATAGTGGGAAGTGTGAGTTGCAGTTATGATGCAAGTTATTTCCTTAAACAAATTCAGAGGAATTGTGTGTACTAATTGCTCTCAGGTATTAGCGTGATCATGGTGTCTTTTTATCTGTCATTTATATGGCTTAATGTGGAAGGTGCTGGGAAAAAAGAGATATAACTTAATAGTCCTTGCCTCAAAGAATAGACTAAGCACCTCAGCTATTCTGTACTATGAAATAAAAGTATAAGGCACCTCAAAGAGTGTTTTCACAAAGAAAAGTCAAGTGACGAGAATGGAGAAAAAACCCCACACTGAATACTGGGGTTTGTCAGAAAATCTTGGCCATATGTCGAGCTCAGACTCCTGATCAAGACTGCAGGTAGCTGCCTTCAATCATCTGGTATTGGGCAGGTAGGACCCCTCATCAGGGGCAGTCTCATACATCTCTTCTTTGAATTAAATACATACAGCTACTTCTTTTAAGGGAGGATAGAGGTGTTTTACCACACACCTCTCTTCTGATCTCTAACTGGCTATGACGTTCTCCAGGAGCCTAAAATCTCCATTCATGTACCTTGACAGAGTGCATCTCCCTGCCCCTTGGACTGTATTATGCGGATTGTGAGGGTCCACGGGTGGCAGGCACACACAGACACACACATGGGGAGCAAGGGATGCTTTTGAGGAGAGAGCTCTGGTGCCTAAGGCTATGCAGGTATTTTGCAATTTGAATGGGAAACTGAAGAAATTCTGGGGTAGAAACTAGAACCAGAAATTACTGCAAGGATTTAGGCAAAGTGAGCACCTCCCAGGGGAGTGACAGCACTATAGCTGTGTCCTTTGTTGGAGACTGGAATGTGGGAAGAGGGTCAGATATTTCCAACATTGTTTCAGGAAGATGAACAGTCTGTGTGCTTAAGATCCTGGTCATATCTGTTGAGGGAGAGGAGAGCAAAACTATGGGTGAACTTTCTGATCAGAGAGGAAGTTTCAGTGATTTTAAGCATTTGAAGGTAGTCTTCCATGACTGGATAACGTCACCAATGCTTCTCCATCCCATCTGCACAAGTTGCTTTATTTTGGTGAAGCTAATTGGTTTTAATATACAAGCAGAAAATGCTGGTCCACAGGCAGAGGTTAACATCATGAGTTATCAATGATTTCAGGGATGGCTGGGGCAGAAACCAAGGCTAGATTCCCTCCTCTTTTAATCAGCCTGTTTTAGGGAACAATACAGCATGCACTGAAGTCAGTAACGAGTGTTTGATTATCTTTAGCAATGAGACAAATGTGTATATCTTTTTCTTTCTTTTTTTTTATGGTTTGTTAATGAAGTGTGGTTTTTGTCTTTACTGTCTGGGGGAATTTTTGCTTAATGTTTCACTTTTTTTTTTTTTTTTTTTTACCTGATGTGTCCATAGTCTCTGCGGTGGCAGTGACTTTCTTAGTTTATCTGCACTTGTTAGTGCTGTTACTGTAATATTTCCAAGTGACGCATCAGAACCCCACTGTGCTACATGATGTACAACTATTGAATCAAAACATGGCCTCTGAAATATGAGGCAAGAGAATAAAGAAAAGGAAGCACAAAAAGAAAGCAAAAAAGCCCAACCCAAAACAAACCCAAACAAACAATGTACAATGTTAGTTGTTTGACATTATTGCAGTCTCATTTAGCTATCATGTCAATTATTTCCCAGTATTGAAAGTATAATGTAAAAGACTAAGTGTTAAGAGAAATGCTACATGCATGATAAAAGCAAATTGAAATGCTGTTTGCGATGAAGAAACATATTTGTTACATTTCACGGGCCACATTCCTACAAATAATGGGTTGGTGTGGCACTAATGGGACTGCACCCATTTATGCCTCAGTAGGATCTGGCTGTTACATCCTGTGCTGACATCTCTTACGTCCTACTGGTGGAAAACAAAACAAAAGAAAACCAACCAAACAAACAAAAGAATTATATTGCTGAAGCTCTTTTTCTTTCGTTATTCTCTCTTTTCTCTTTCTTTGAGTATCAGCCCAAACCAATGATAGTCCTTTTCTTCCAGGTGCCAGAAGGGTTAAATTCCTCCCACTTCACTGTGTGTCTCTTGAAGCTGGAGTTACACTCATCAAGGTTCTAGCATGGGGAGGGATGGATTTCTTAAGACAGCCTGAGGGCTCCAACAGCAGCCTTCGCTTTCAATCAATGTCCAGAGGCACGAGTGGAAATTCATTCAGTGAACAGTCGGAGGTCTTTTCCTGTCCATACAGCCGCCTGGCACACAATCCCAAGAACAAACTGGTGGCGTCTCAGCTGGAGATCTGACATTTTGCCGAACCACCATTTGCTTGAGAACTGATAATTAAACACTCCTTTGCCTTTAAAAAAATAATAAAAAGGTAGATAAAAAACTAAATCAGCTCTGCTGGTAACCTTGGAGGCTTCCTTTTGTCAAAGACTCAATACATGCCAAAATGTATTCTGTTCTGGATCGGACCTGGATGTACAATTGCCTTTTCTGTTACCTGACTGTATTATTCTGACTGTGTTCATTTGACTTGCCTCTGGGATGCTGTGCTGCTCTGGCAGAGAGATCTGCACGCTGGCAGAGTTCATGAACTCATGCTTGCAAGCTGATCCTTGCCCTATGTGTTTCTAAATATTTTGTTGTGTATGTAACATGACAGAATGTGACTTTGCACTGAAAAGCCACAATGACATAAAGAGGAAGAAACATCTCACATCCCCTCCTTCCTCCACATCTCCCCCCTCCTCCAATCCTGTCAAGTTTTATTATGCTCAGAAGGCAACCAGGTGAGTCATAATATTTAACCAATATTGGGGGAAGGGAAAGGTTTTAATTAATTTCATTACACATTAACAAAGTCCAGTTCATCACTCAGTGGAAGTCTATACATTCTTTTGCAGACAGATGGAAGCTTACCCTCTCTGTCCTCTGAGCTTCCTGGATGAGGTGGAGATGGATTAACACAGTTTATTAGCTGCTCTGCAGTGCTGCTTAAAGTGTAATGCCAATGCAAAAGAGCCAGGCAACCCATAGTCTGAAGCTGTCTTGGTCTTGCTCTACTCATATTGAAGACACTGTTTTTATCACTTCTACCCACAGAAAAAAATAAATGAAAACTGTAAGCATATCAGGAGGTGTAACTTAAAACATCAGAGAAACAGCCCTGGGTCTCTGCGATCAGATGTCATCTGGTATCATTCAGCTATGGTCAGAGGTGGCATGAACTCTGGTTCTGGTGCAGAAAAGTAATCAAGACCAGGTAATAAAAGGGCAGGGGGCAACTGATATACTCCATAGCTTCATATCAGGAAAGGATTACATCATGGTCAGAGCAGAGGACTGGAGAAGAGATTCTGCCCTCTGAATACACCTCTCATTTGTGTCATACTGGATGCCCTTACCTAAAGGTGGTCTCGATCCACTGATTCCATCCTTTGTTCTAACACTCATTTTTGTCTGGGATTTTTTGTTGGGGTTTTTTTGGATGGTTGGTTGGTTGAGTTTTTTCTTCTTTTCTATTTTCTTTCTAAACTCACAGGAAAAGAAACAAAAAAGAGAAAAAATATATATTTCCAGCAAGATCACCTGATAAGGGGCAGGTTTTATACCTGTACTCCCAGTTTCTCAGAGATGCCAGACAAAGGCTAGGTCAGTTTTCTTTCTCATGAAAAAAAGTTATACAGCACATATGCAGCTGAATACTAGTTTGGAAGAAGGAAATGTACTAACATTGCAGTGGGACGTAAACAGAAGCAAGGACAGCTCAGAATTTCTTGTGACTAGCCAGAGGGGCTGTCCTAAAAGTTTTGACAGAAAAGAGATTTTGAGAGAATCTCTCTTCACCTTTTATGTAAGCAAATATATGTGGGCAAGTGAGCACTGAATTGAGATTCCCTTTACTGTTTCTGCATGTCATCTAATACTCATCTGAATTTCAAAATCTTTTGTTTGCCATGTTAAACATTTCTGTATCTCTGCACTACCTCAGGTAAACTCACTGCACAAATGACTCAGGGTCAAGCAATGGAGTGAAGCTTCACAGTCCATTCTCATGCTAGGAGTCATATTAAAATAAATAATGAAATTAAAATAACAATTAAAAAATAAAAATCAAATCAAATCTTGTTTAAAGGTTTCTCTCTCTTGTCTTGGCTCTGGACTGGCAGAGAGAGGAGGAAGGGGTATGTCTTCAAACCTGTCCAACCCTTTGACCCCAGACTGCAACAAAACCTCTGCTGTTCCTCTCTGAGTCATCCAGAAGCAGCAGTAAAGCTAAAGGAGCAGAGTGAAATGGAAGCATTCATCCAAACTGCTAGTTTGGGGATGAACTAGATGGTAGGTAGGCTTCACTTTTCCAGATAGGAAGTTCCTCTTCCATTTACTTCCACTTGTCAGATCAAGCAAGAAGCTTTGGAGTAACAGTGCTTCAGGGACATGTCTCTGAGGGTCAGTGCCTCCTGTGTCAGGAAAGCTTATGCACATAACATTTTCCAGGGCAGTGCCCTGAGGTGTTACCTAGTCAGCAGTCAAATCCCCTCCCTCCTAGTTCTCCAAGACTGCAATCTGCTCCCTAACCCATTATTTGGGAGACCTAGAGGCTCTCATTAAGGAAAAAGGGGATAATGAGGATAAACAAATAAAGCCAAAACCACCTCATCAACAAGCAGAATAAAGACTAGTATTTATGAAAGATACAGTGACCTCAGAAGTTACCCTCTCTAATTATTTTTGTTTTAAACCAGCATTCGGTACCTTCAGTATGTCACAGAGCACTAAGGGCAATGGAGTCCTTCCCCACTTCACTACCCTGTTGAACAGCCTGCTCTCTGTCCTTTATGCATATCAACTAGCTCCTCTGTTCGGTTTTCTTCCATATCACATCCCTGTGTGATGCTGCACACAGAACAAATAGCAGCAGTGCTCTTAGCCAAACATACCTTGTCAAGTGAGTGCCATTACAATGTAAGGATTGATTTGCTGGTGGAGGTCTTGCATATAAGACGACATAGAAGCAACAGCCAGGGTTAATAAGTTTCTATGTGAAGAATCTATTAACAGCACAATAACAAAAGGACAATCCTGTTGTTGCCTTTGAGATCCCAGCTACTGCAGATTTGAATTGGCCTCAAAACTTCCTGGGATGAGACAAGGAGAGGGTTATATTTATACAGGCATTCCCCTCAGTCCCTACACCTCTTCCAGGCAAGTGCTTCCAGCAGGTAGCTGTCTCTTTGGATATTAAAGTTCACATGCTCTCATTTTTGTTGTCAGTTGGGGCCTCTAGCAACCCGCCTCTGGTGATAACCTTGTCAGTTCTGCCTGGATAAGCTGGGAGGGTCATTTTTTTAAATAAGAAATACAGTGATATCCTCCAACTTTGTGGGAAATGCTGCTGGTAACACACAAGTGGCGTCTACTTCTCCCCTGCCAAATACATCTGGCACCAGCTTCAGAATCTTGAGCTTTGAAAAAACACCACTTTCTAGACAAGACTTTGAATAATTACTTGTGTTAGCAACAGGTTTTCTGGCTTTGGCAAAAATAGAATGGAGTTAGGCGCTCGACCAGCCTCTTGTAATTCCATCTGGATGCAAAGCAGACTTGAAATCTTTGGTACATATTCTACGTCTCTCAGTATGGAGGCTGCCTTTCCAGAAGCAAATAGAAATTCACATGAATATTTGTCCGAGTTTGTATCAAGTATTGTGTAATGGGTTCGTATTGGATATTGACTGTATTTTTGCAGGGAGATGGATTGGATTGACATGACAGATCATTTGCAGCCTTAATATCTATGATTTTAGAAGACCCCTTATGGTTAAATGGATGCTGAACTGATTCAATATTGAGATAACCCAAATATACATATA
>NW_010288732.1:0-2557 GCF_000700745.2 Antrostomus carolinensis | reverse complement strand
CCTGGACATGGGTGTCTTCTTCTTAATTGTTTCTGGAACCTTTGAGAGGTCCCCACAAGCGGGATGATTGCTGAGATGTGGATGTTTCTCTCTCCTTTGGAGAAGTGACCAAATGTCCTGCTCATGGGAGGTTCTGTTGGTGCAAACCAGAGATGTGATGGAGCGTGTCAGCTTTGCTGTGAGACCTGATCATCACTTGAAAATACATTTTAAAAGAGAAATTTGAATACTTTGAGGTTATTTTGCATCTTGTTCCTGAGGCAGAGGCTCTGATGGACAGGAATGTCATGGAATGTCACCATGGTGCTGTCCCTTCTTGGCCATCAGCAATAGCTGGCTCTAAGCTCAGCTTATCTCCACACACAGCCAGCACAGTGAGGCTTAACGTGGCTCCTGCCTGTTTTCTCAGCTGCTTTGGCTTTGTCCTCTTCCAGATTTACAGCTCTTCTCAGCTGTGACTTTCCAAAGCCAGCAATGGAAATTACGGTGTCCTTAAGTCCTCCAAAAAAGTCCTCCAAAGACCTCCAAAGTTCTCCAAAATAAGATCCAAACCATTTTAAGATACTGAAATAATCTAAGAACTCCCCAAACTCCTCTTTCACCATTTTTGACTCTGTCTATTCCCCTCCACTCTAGTAGATGTCTACTTTGCTCATGGTTCCAGTTGACCTTTTGGTGAACATTGATGTGAAAAAGCCATCAAGCAGTGTGGCAATGCCACCATGGAGCAGAAGACTAACTCCTCCATGAGCTTCCTCCTTTCTACATGCTGTTGGCCATCCTTGCAGCTCCAGTCCATGTTCATGGTAGGGGGGTTGGACTGGATGACCTTGAAAGGTCCCTTCCAACCCAAACCACTCTATGATTCTATGATTCTAACATGAGGTTTGCAGGACCTTGACCAGCCCACATCTCATGGTAGGGCTTCATCTAACCAAGTGGAGATTTCCACCACCAGGTAGCTCCTTTGGCCTCCACAAAAAAAACCCCCACAGATGCTCTGAGGATGTGGTGCCCTCACCCATGAAGGTCATAATCCCACTTGGAGGACAAGGTCAGATTGCTGATCACAAAGGTTTTTCCAGCCAACCCTCCCAGGGTCTAGATTGTGGGTCAAGAGAAAACCTTGCAAACCCTAGTGAGCACTCACTAAAGTACCAGTCACTTGAACCATGTCTCCCCCAAAAATAACTACTTGGGGGATATTTACTTGGTGAAAAGCTGGTGGGAACATGCAGAGCTGTGAGATGGTAGTTACCACAGCAGCTCAGGGTGGAGATGGATGATGGAGGTGATGGATGGATGCATGGATGGATGGATGGATGGATGGAAGGATGGATGGTTGGATGGATGGATGGATGGACAGAAGGATGGTTGGATGGATGGATGGATGGATGGATGGATGGATGGATGACATCTCCTGCCACTGGCAGAGGAGAGGAAGGGTCTGGTAGGTCCTGGGGACAGTGGGACCACCAAGGCTGGAGAGCTGTGTGCTGATGTGCCGGGTGGTGGCAGTGTTAGAGCAGAGAAGAAGAACACTCCCTCCATGCAATCAAGGAGCCTACAAAGTCCCGGAGTCCAGATGCCCCAAGCCCTGCCCATCCTTCACCCCACATCTCAACAGCTCTCCAGAGAGTCCTGGGGTTGGGGATTCATTTGATTTCTGTGCAGCTCTCTGGGCAAAAGGAGGAAATGAAACAAGAATTGATGTCACTGCCGAGCTTCAGCGAGGCAAAAGGAAAAGTCAAACTGCAGTTCTGGCTTCTGGCTGCTCATGGATTTACATGGGGGAGGGTTGTACCCACCCATGTCTTGAGTGGATCCTCCAGACATCCTGGCTTCCCATCAGCCTCAGTTTCCCCATCTGCAAAGTCACAAAGAATCCCAGAATTGGCTGGATTGGAAAAGCCCTTTAAGCTCATCGAGTCCAACCATGAACCCAACACTACCAATTCCACCTCTAACCCATGTCCCTCAGCACTGTGTCTACACGACTCTTCAATCCCTCCAGGGATGGGGACTCCACCACTGCCCTGGGCAACCCCTTCCAATGCCTCAGAACCCTTGCAGCAAAGAAATTCTTCCTCACATCCCATCTCAACTGCCCTGGCCACAACTGGAGCCCATTTCCTCTTGTCCTGTCCCTTGGGCCTTGGTTGAACAGACCCCCCCCCACCTCTCTCCACCCTCCTCCAAGGGACTTGCCCAGAGCCACAAGGTCTCCCCTCAGCTTCCTTTTCTCCAGGAGTCAAGGCTGTTCAGACAAATTTCCCAGTAAATCAGGTCATCACCACCCACCTCTCAACTCACTGCCCAGAAAACCTCCAGCCCTGCCTATAAATTTGGGGCTCCTCACCTGAAGAACATCGTGGAGGTTGTGGGGTATGAGCTGCATGAGATTGGCTGTCCTTTGAGGAACTGATGAGTCCTTCAGACCTTTTTTAACAGGGAGGAAGGAAGGTGTCATCCTCACCCTGCCCCAGCACCCTTCTCCAAACTTGTTTTCTCATCTTGTGCTATGGGAATTATTTACATGGAATTCACGTGCTGTAGG